>NC_089225.1:70042824-70135245 GCF_963924675.1 Phocoena phocoena
CTTGTTCTAACTAAACTCTCTGTTGTCAGTCTCACACACAGTAAAAATTCTCCCTGAGTATTGCTGCCGAGGTGATCTTTCCAATATGCAAATCACAATATGTAACTTCTTTGCTTAAAACTTCGGTATTTTCAGTAAAGGTTCTATTGATATTTTGGATGGTTCAGATTTTGTTCAAAGGGATTAGCTTGCATGCAAGATATTCAACATCTTTGGCCCATCCATAAAATGCCTAGAATATTTCCCAACTGTTATAATCACAAACACCCTCCTCACACATTTCCAAGGGTTCTCTAGAGAGTATGTTTACACTCCCAGCTTATAACCAAAAATAGCTGCCGAAAAAAAAAAAAAAAACTTCTTCAGAATAATTTTCAATCTCTTTAGCTTGACATACCTTCATGGTACCTCTTTCTACTTTAACTCCAAACAATCCCTTGTAGGCAGTCTACTGCCATGTCAGCCTAACTGGGATTCCCTGAACAAGCCACAGCTCTTAAGAACTGCATACCCTAATTTATGTTGTTCCTTATATCTGGTATGCCTTCATTGCTCAAGACACTGTCTTAATCCCTCACAACTCATTAAGAGAAAACCTTTTCCAGGTAGTCTTCTTTGCTCTCCCTCCTCTCCAAATCCCAGCCTACTTTAGAGGGCTTAGTTCTGTGGTTCCACTGTGCATACTCCATTTAGATCAGTTATAACCATGTGTTTATTCAATTCAGTTGGTATATTGGTCTGTTTTACCCACAAAATGGTAAAATGGTAAAAACAGCCTATAAAGCATGGAATGACTTCCTGTAGCATCAACTGGATACTACATTCCAAACAAAAAATATACCAATATCCTTCCTTACATGAAATACACAAGCAAAACATGCACTCACAACAGATTCTTAGGCTATAGTGTAAATTAATCGGCCACCATTGTGAAATTGGTTTTGTTATGTGAATTTTAAGTTCCATTCTATTTTATATTTGTATCTGCAATTTTTACAAATGATATTTTAAGTTACTCATCATCTGTTAAAATTCATAGATCTGGAAGATCTCCAGTGTATCCTCTTCTTTCTCCTACCCCCAGATCACTTCTGGTGGCACTATCTACTCACATTTACAGGAACTCTAAGTAAACCAATTTGATAAAATGACTGTAACTATACTTTCCACATCCAGCGGGAAAAAGAGACAGAAAGTGTATGTGAGTGTTTTCCTGCATCTTCTTTTACACCTATTACAATCAAACATTTTAATATTTGTCAAATTCTGATAGATGAAATTTAATATCTTACTGTTTTGGTTGCAGTTTTTCTTTCTAATGACATTATATTTCTTCCACATGTTTATTGGCCTTTATATTATGACTTTCTGAATTATCTATATAGGATTTTGCATAATTTTGCTTTTTTGTACTGATTTTTAAGGGGTTTTTTTTTTTGCATGTAAAGTATAGCAAGTCTTTTCTGTCATAGTTATTACAAAAATTTTCCCTGTTTAAACAAGCTCTTATGCATGCTCATTGAGTTTTATAATATAGATTTAAAATTTTAGAATCTGATATTTCAACATTTTACTTTGTTATTTATATATTTGCTTTCATTACCATTCCAAGATTATTAAACTACTCAAAATAATTTATGCAAATACTACATTTAGAGGTTTTTTAAAAAGTGAAATATTCAGTCCATTTGGGAAATGTCTTGATTTAAGGACCAAGGAAGGAAACATTCTTTAAAATGATAAATGTCTATCAAGTAACTGTAACACCATTTATTGAATTAATGAGAATTAATTTAATTATACATTAAAAATATAATATAGACATGTATTTATATATATAAATCTAATATAGATATATAGATTCTTTTGTTTTGTGTTTTTTTTTTTTTTTTTGTGGTATGTGGGTCTCTCACCGCTGTGGCCTCTCCCGTCGCAGAGCACAGGCTCCGGATGCGCAGGCCCAGCGGCCATGGCTCACGGGCCCAGCCACTCCACGGCACGTGGTATCCTCCCGGACTGGGGCACGAACCTGCGTCCCCTGCATCGGCAGGCGGACTCTCAACCACTGTGCCACCAGGGAAGCCCTAGATATATAGATTCTTGTCTAAATACTCTTCTTTTACGATGGTCAGTAGATTTTTATTATTTTTTTCATATCTAATAGGAAGAGTGACCCATCTTTACTCAGCATTTCTGTTTTGGGGGGGATTCCTTAACATTTTTCTTGCATATTTTTGATTCCAACGAGCTTTAAAATGGTTTTGTCATGCCCCATGCTTTTAAGATCCTACAGGGATTTTAAGTAAGATTGTGCTAAACTTATATTTTAATTTAGGAAAAAGAATTACATTTTTCAAATACTGAGTTTCCCTATGTGAGAAAAAGGCACAATTATGCCCATTTTATCTTATTTTACATACCTTCGTCAAAAGTTATGTTTTTTTTTAATCAGGTTCTATAAATGTCTTATCATGTTAGGTCCTTAGTGTTGTATGTTGTTATTGCCTTTGTGGATAGAATCACTTCTTCTGTTATGTTTTCTATCTAGTAATAGAAATAGAAACAGTAATCAAAATACAATAGTAATAATGACATCTGCTTCATGCTAGTACATAAATCAACTATGAATATTCTCTAAATATACTTTTCCAGTTACACAGTAGATATTTTCTCATCATTCATTCAATGAATGTATTTTGAACAAACACAAATATCAAGCAGTATGTTGGATCCTTGTAAAGAGCCCCTGCCCTTATAAAAAATACAATTAATAGAGAAGATTAAGACTAATCAAATAATCATACAATTATAGAAAGCATCATAATTTGTGCTATAAGGAAAAAATACAAGGTGCCAAGAAAATTTATAACGGGGGATGTTATCTAACCTGGGAGGTAGTGAAGGGTGAGGACTCTAGGAGGATTTCATGAGGATACAGCACTGAACAGAGCTCTAAAAGATGAGTACTAGTAAACTGGGCAAAATAAATGCAAATGCAGATGGCCTTTGACAGGATGGGGAATCTGGTTTAGGAAATGGACAGAAATTCATTGTGTGTGAAGCAGAGAATAAAGCAGATGGCGGCAAAATGAAGCTTGAGAACTAGGCAGGAAGTCAGGTCATGCCAGAGCCTCATAAAGTTTAAGTATTTTTGTCTTTATCCTAGAAGCTACCAGTGAAGCTTTTTAAGGATGTGTGTGTGTGTGTGTGTGTGTGCACGTGCGCGTGCATGTCTGTGTGTTGTGTTGGATGGTGGCGGAGAGTGAGGTGACATATTCAGGTTTATATTTCAGATTGATCGCTCTGGTTCTCCTGAGAGTAATGGATCAGAAGAGGGTAAGAATGGATGCTTAAAAACCTTTTAGAAGGCTATTGAAGGAGCCCAGGTGAGAAATAATGATAATGTGAGCTAGGATAATGGCAGTGGAGGTAGAGCGAAGGGTATGGCCGTAAGGAACATTTAGGAAGCAAAATTGAAAATACTTAGCAATGCCAGGGTTCTGGCATTGTAAGGGAGAGAGAGGTGACAAGAATGACTACCAGGTTTCTGGCCTGCCTAAATGGATGAATGATGAGGCTCTTCTCTGAGATAGGGAACACAGAACATAAATCAGCTTTGAGATATAAGTATAGTAATTTTTTGAAACATAATGAGCTACTAGTACTTCTGAAATCCAAATGAAGATGGTGAGTTAAACATTTACACATGCATTTCTTGAGCTCCCAGGAAAGATTTAGGTTGTGTATATACATTGGAGCTATTGACATTAGATAGAAATGACATGGATAAAGCCGGTGATGAAAGAAAGGGTATTGAGTGTGAAGGTAAAGAGAAAAAGACTGGTCCCTGGGGAATGCTGACATTTACATATTGAGTAAAATGATCATTGATAAAGGAGACTGAGAAGAAAAGCTGCTCTTGGGTAAGCCAGCCAGTCTGATAAAAAAAAAAAAAAATCATCCTACTGGCATGCCCCACGCTCCATAGGCTTTTGGTTGTCTTTGCAGCATCATTTCCTTGGTTTGCCACTGTTGGACCTCAGCCCCCAAATCAGCTTTTAAGAGGTTATTCTTAGTCTCTCCTAAAATTTTCATAATTTCAAAGAAAAGTGTTATCCTGAGGTGTTCTTTTTTCATGGTGGGATAGGAACTCTAAGTGAGGTGGCTCCAATGATTATTTTTTTTTCCAGATTTTTCTTGCACTTGCTTTCTGCCATATAACAACATTGATGTGAGAAGAAATGTTCTCTACAATTTCTTTGAATCTTTTTTTAATTTAAAATAAGTTACATTGAAACTGGCTCATTTGCCAAATTTTGTGTTAGGAGTCTGGGACTTTTTCGGCATTGTCTGTGTTTTCTTTGCTATTTTTCTTCCTTTCTGTTCATTTGGGGAACTTTCATTTGTATTTTTAATAAAGTAATAATAAATTAATTTCACCATCCTCCCCAGCTGCAGATTATTTCACTTTTGATTATGCAGAGTTTGGGGTGTGTGTTGGACATGACGGAAAGAAGTACACTCGCCTAATGAAACCTATAGATATGGAACAAAGGCAAGAAATTTGAGGGATCCTGGAATGGTCTGGGGCAGCCTTTTATTTGTAACATTCCTGAGGTTCAAATAAGAAGTGGTATTTCTATAGCTGAAAATTATTAGTGCTTTTGACTTAAGAGAATCACCACGCATTTCTGGCTCATCTAGCTGAACTTGTACCACTTGTACAGGTTGGACTTGGAGGAAGTGTTACTACAAACAAAACTCACAAACCTTTAGATATATACATATTCAAATATTCAAAATCAAGACGTGGAGCTCAAATAACCAATTTGGGAGAAAATATTGTGAAATAAATATTGAAGGTAAAACTCTGCAAACATTTAGGCTAAATTCATATGTGATACACTGGGACATACGTTTTATTATCACAGTTTATTCAACCATGAAAAATAAGTTGCTTTTCTCTTGTTATCAATAGTCAGTACCCTGAGATTTTTAAGGGCATAGAGAGTGATAATTAGTGTCGTGTTGCCTTTGTGAGTGATGCTGCAAATTGATTTTCTTTATAAGCCAGTATCTACATGATGAAAGTTATTTGTTGTTTTATCTTTTAAACAAATGGCAAACAAAGAATACCACAACACCTAACTTTTCACTACTGAAAATGAAATGGATCTAATATGTTCAAAGGAATTCCACGAAACGAAAACCATTGACATGACAAAAGCGTGCATTTAATTCAATGCTTTGCAGAGATACATCACTAAAGTTGTGTGCATGGCTTGTCCTTTGGGATGGTCCCAGCTGTTTATTTTTAAAGAAAAAATAAAAATGGAGCCAACAAATGCAATTAAGGAAAAAAAATCCTTGAGACATAAGGGGACCTACATGTTCTAGTCTAAGAAACATGCAAGTATTACAAAACATTCCAGATACAGTATGACAGATGAACAGTGAACAGGCGCTGGAACAATGCTCCTTCTTTCAGAAACGGGAAGTGTAACAGTTATGTTTTCACAAATGGTATTGATGAAACCATCTTTATTTTTAAAGAATTTTATAGAAGGAATTTTAGCACCATCGTTAAAGGAAAAATAATAATACACTTTAGCCCTGCCTATCTCCAGTCTTGGAATAATCACAGAAGCATAGCACCTTTTAGTATCTAAAATATAAACAAGACTAGTAAGTCCATCCCAGCTTGTAGAGATGAGGTAGCTCATGCTAAGAAATGTTGGGTCATTTTTCCTATGAGAGTTCAAAGGCCAAATGTTCTAATTCCAATCATCAGATTTGATTAGAATCAGCTCCACAACTCTGAGTTTCTAAATCCTTTTCTTCATTATAGGCCTCAGGAAGATGAGATTGTACATGTGGAAGACTCTCAACTTTGGGTCCTGAACATTTTTTTTTAAAGTTATGTGGAAATTATTTAGCATTCTATGTTTTCTTAAGCAAGGAAATTCAAATGTATTCAACGGTATACTCATTTAACTTCTACCTATATTGATAGATCGAGTCAAGAGGGGAAGGTAGCTTTAAAATTGAATGAGGAAGAAGTCTAGATTCACCACACTTTACAAAAATTTAGGATTACTTTTTTTTCAGAAATTCCATTGAATATATACTATTTTAACATTCCATTTAAGACAGTGAGAAACTGATATGTTTTTCATGGTTCCCTTTAAAGAGTCTCCATGTTAGTTATACAATATCAAGACATGCATGTGGGTTTCAATCACAAGGATAAACATTTTGTTTTCATTTTTAATTGATAATCTGGAAATGAGAGGTCACAAAAGGGCACTACTTTCTTTTTTTCCAACTGCAGCCACGTGAAATAAACGTGTTTGGTCTTACATACCCCACTCTTTAAGCTATCTGCCAGGAAGAAAGATTTTCTTATAAATACTAAGCAATTTTGTCATTACATTGAAATAAATTGAAGAAAATGGAGATTTATTTATTCAAACAGTTTACTTTTTTTAAAGGTTGTCATAGTCATGGATCATCTTAAACCTAAACCGCTTATTGAAAAATATTTTAAATCAATTAAAACTTGAGGATTGTAAGTAAAATAAATATTCTGAAGGATAAGGAGGCCAGGCACTTAAGACCATATATACAATGCTGATGCAGGATCAGCCATTACTTCAAGAGTCTCAGGATCAGCTTCAAACAGTCAAAGTCCTGTGAATGGTGGTGGTCATTGAGGGTCGGGGTGGTGCTCATTGTTGATGTATCTCGGCTTGCTTCACACAAAACAAACTGGCCCAATTTCGATGCCAAATTCTTGGTCTGTACTGCCGACATCCACAGGGGCAAGATCTATAATGGGCAAGCGTGCCACATTCTGTGTTCTATATTCAAAGATGGTCTTGCCCACATTTCCATTTCGTTTCTGGAATTAAATGGTACAACGGGTTAACAGCATATACAAATTACTCCAAAGATTTTGGACAGCAGCTTCCAAACCAGTTTTTATAAGGTAAAAGCAATGATTTTTAGAACACTATTTAAAAGTAAGAGCGCTGCTAACATGAAGTGAGATACTGGCATAACTGGCAGGCATTTCTCTCATTCTTTAAATTGAGAAAATGACCTTTATTCTTTTGCAGCTTCCCAAATGGTCACTAACAATATAAATTATGAAAGCCTTTTTGATTTTCACAAGTGAAACCATAATTCATCATTAACTATTTTCCTTTTTTATATCTAGATATGCAAGGGGGAAGACGTATAAATCAGTGAAAAATGTAAGGTAACTCAGATTGATTGCATATTTTAGAATCAGGAAATCATAAGCATGGAATTGAGATTAAATAAACTAAGTAACTTGCAGGAGAACCAAAGTGAGTTTACGAAAGAGCTGCAAGGATCCAGTCCTTTATTGTTTTGTATTAAAACCTCTACCGGTATTTCACGTACTAACACACATTCAAATTTACCCTAAGGAACAACTATAAACAAACTGCTGTTGTGTTTATATACAGGGTAAAATTGCCCCCACCTCTAGTGCCAGGGCAGTATTTTTAACAAAATGATTTTTTTCTTCAACCAGATCAATATGGATCAAAAGTACTTACAGAGCAAGTATCATGAAGAACTACATATCTGAATCTAACGTTTCCCTCTGCTTTGATTTCTAAGTCATTTGACCCTTTGAGAACCACAGCTTTCTTGAAGTTCTTAGCTTGATCATCCATGTATCCTACACTGTTTTTACAGATGTAAGTAATGTTCTGGGAGGCTTCTTTCGATAAAAGGCGCAAGAAGGTCATTTGTGTAATGGCTGCATTAGGTGACTGGTGGTCTCCATAAACAAACTAGAAAAACAAAAAGAGTCTTTGTTATATGTGTCTACCCCTCTTGAGTTCTTATGGTTGGACTAATAAAATTGGCACAAGACAGATTAACAGGAGAAAAAGAAACAACTTTAAATCAGGACACAGGTCTCATAGAAATGGGACCTAAGAAGTGGCCAAAGCAGGCAGCTTTTATACTTTTTAGACAAAAAAACCAAAAAAACAATAAAACAATAAATTTGAAAGGAATTGACAGGACAAAGAAACCTAGGTTTGGGTATGTAATTGGTAAGGAATTTAAAGTTTGGGCTTGGGTAGTAAATTAATAAGGAAGTAACAAGGTTTGTTTATACAGGCTTCTTGGCTCTAAATTCCCTGTCTCTGATGATAAAAATGTCTTTCTGTCCCCCAGTACAGGAACGGTACTTTTCACAAGGGAGATTTATTTCCTGCTTTCGGGGAGACAAAGAGCAGGGTCAAAGTGTCCCTCTTGCATCAACCGTTACTTAAATAACTTTAATTCAAAATAATCAACATGCCACTGAATCATATTTTGGAGCGGCCTGCCCTGGGCCCCAATATATGTAATACTGATTAGTTTTATAGTGGGGTGTGTGTGTGTGTGTGTGTGTGTGTATTGATTTCAGACAAATTAATTTTGAAGAGTATTACTTCTTTTGAAGAGTATTATTCTTTCATATAACAAGATATTATACCTATATACATAAAAATATCTTAAAATTTCTATGAATATTCACAAATAAGAAGCTTTGTCCTTACTACCCCAAACAAGTGGTGATGAAACCAAAGCTAATTATAACTCACCAGAGAAAGTTTAAGTATTTTTAAATTTGCTTCTCTATTTGTTTAAAAAAAAATCTTGAATATTACTTTTTAGAAGAAGTTATATACTTGGGCATAGGTTTGGATATTCAATCATGTAGCAAAAATAACTCACTGTTTTTATTGTTAATTATAATAAGAATTAGGACTTAACTATTGGTATAAAATCTTTTTTAACCCGACTGTTATATACTTGTAGGAAATATGAAGTACGAGTTTTCCATTAGCTAAAACAAATAATCAAAAATAACTTCCTACAGGATATTTCCTACCCATCTTCTACTTTGAGCTTTACTTTTAATGCTCCTATATGAGTTTTTTTACATAATATGCTAACTAAATTACATTTCACTTAGGCATATTTAAATTAAAAAATTTTCCTTTTCATTAAATAATGGTTGATTCTAGTATATCCTACATATACCCATAATGTCCTCCTACTATGTTTATTATAAACAGGAGTTCTGAGAAAAGGTCAGGAGCAGAGCTGAGAAGAAAATTTCAGAGTTAGGCTGCCATAAAGAGATCTGGAATAGAATTAGAATCTAAACACTGGACCATGAAAGAAACATAGAGGGGACTAGACCCAGAAAAATATCAATACAATGTACATAATCATAAAAATGCCTTAAGTTTAAATAATACTAAAAGGTTTGCAAAGTGATTCAATCATTAAAAATAATATTATAGTAATTATCTAATATTTATCTATAACTTACCAAATACTAGACACTATATTAAGCATCTTATATACACACAGAAACTATGAGATAAATATTATTGCCCTCACTTTAAAATGGCGAAACTGAAGCTCCAAAAGGTTAAGTGACTTCCTAAGGTCCCAAAGTTAGTAAGACATCCAGGTATGAGTCACCTAGGTCTTCTGACGCTAAATATACTTCCTGTCTTCCAACTATGGCAAGATCCCTTCAACTCTACTCCACAGTCAGTGTCATGTGCATTAAAGGAGCTAATATGAAAAATAAATTACTTTTGTACATTCCATCAATGGGAAAATTATCATTCAAAATTTATGTTAATTTAATTCATAGTAATGTTTATGCAATGATACTGCAGTTGTAACTAATGAGAATATATCACTTCAAAATAAACCCAGTCAAAAAATAATAGCACAGTCCTAAATACATACAATAAATAATGACAAGCAATGAATACAATTTTAAGTAAACATATTAAATTACCTGAGATCCTCTATTCATATCAAGACCATACCAAACAGGCTTATTATCAGGAGATTTGCTGGCCCACCAGGTTTTACGTGGTACACTGGATGGGTTTGCTGAAATACATGTTTCTCCTGTTTCCATGTTGCAGTAAACTTTGATTGCATCTTCAACAGATCCCTGGTTAGGATCAATCCAGTATTCACCTATTTTCCAAAATAAAAATATTTGCTAAATAAAAAGAATTTCAAACATGATTATGAGTCTCTAAAAGAATTAACAGAGGGTTCGAAAATATGGAGTCATTGATTAAGGACTCTTTGAAGAGAGAATCACAGTTAAAGAAACACTCTGCAGCTAAGGAAAAAGTAACTGTTATGCATTTGGGCCCTTTCTACATGCCAGGCACCTTGCCAAAAGGTGCCTAAGGCTCAAAACACAAATGTGAAGAAAATACCATTATACCCATTTTACAAATGAGAAACTATACCAAAAAGAGAGAATCCACAGTAAGTAAGCAGCTTTGCCAAAATGAACGTGTTCCCACTTAATTTGTAAAGCCAATATTTTAAAACAAATAATAATGGAATGTAATAAAATAATGTATTCGAAACTATGAATAAAGTAAGTAAATGAGTCAAACTACAATTAGAATGCTATGAATTATCTCACTGGCCTTATTTAGAATTGATCTTCTCATGTAGAAGAGATCCTTGAAGCAGGCTATACCAAGATAGTGCTTGGTGCTAGAGATACAGTCAGTAAACACACAAAATAATAAATTTTTGTGCATATATGTCTATGTACACATCTGTGTGTATATTTTGTACATATATAAAATATATGTATATATATTACATGTATATTTAGATACATATATATAAATATATACCATTTATATAATAGTATATGTAATATATGTATAAAAAATATAAATATATGTATGTATATATAAAATGTATGTATAAAATATATAAATATATGTATGTATACATAAAATATACATATAAACTATGTAGGAAAAGCTGCATTTTAAATGCAATGAAGGGGCATTTATTTGGTGGTGGGATGTAAGGTATAGAGTTAGTAATTGAATTGCTTATTCTGCAAAAGATAACCATTTTAGCTATCCCTGTCAATATCATTTCAAAGTTAACTGAAACTCTTAAGCATTTCATAGCTCATTCCTATGGCCTAGGATCTTTCTTTTCCAGGTCTTATTAGATTAATCAAAATGATAGAATTTTGCAAACTTCAGGCATGGTGTATACAACTAGAGAAAAAGACTATTTAATTCCAAAATATTTTATAACGTAACTATAACATAATCCTGCAGCAGAGATTACTGAAGTGTGATTTGTAGAACAGTAAATGACATGAAAAGAATTCTATATTCAAATAAATTGGGGAAATAAAATTTATACTTTATTCTACTCTTGATGATCCAACTATATGTTAGCATATTAAATCCCTGAAAATTACTGAGGCAACCAAATATATTTAACCTTCCGTAAGCAAGTATTTTGGACATTTATATCACCACAAAATTATCAATATTTTAAGACTTCTGGATGGAATTGGAACTACCACCGTGAAACTGGATCATGAATAGGCTACGTCCTCTATTAAAGCGCTTAGCTTCTCACGCCCTAATTTTTCATATCATTGGCCATCCCCACCACTAAACCACAAACTCTGTGACTGTCCACCATTTTCTCTCTTGTGTCTATCACTAAATAGAGAGTAAATAAAATATTTTGGAATGCATTGGAGAATTACACATCAGAAGCAATGAGCTTTGCTCAAATGGGCAGCTGTCTACTCACCGCTCTGCTTTGCAGAATGGCAAAGCTTTAAGTCATCACAAGTTCGGGCTGGGTGCTTTCTAGAGCCATCAGGGCTGCGCATGGTTTCGATCTGACTACTGAGTGACTTCAGGGTAGCATGCACCCCTGGGTCCGTTTTGTTTTTGTCATCAGGAGCTGCCTGATCTTCAGTAAACTCTGGAAGTGGATCTGGCATGCTCTCATCATAGTGCCCCATGATATCCCCAAGAGCAGCTGTAAGGTGGCCAGGGGGACCCGGAGGGCCAGGGGGACCAGGCTCGCCAGGAGGACCCTAATTTAAAAAAATTGGAAATACATTTAACACATTTTTTTGGTTTTTGTTTTTCTATTGGATGCAAAGGCATTGATGGGACTTGGTGCAGAGAGAGTTACAATGCAACACCCCAATGTGATGGTACTTGGGAGATCTGTGACTCATGCCCTTTTTAAACTAGATGGTTCTGGCCTGCGAACCTGTAACATTCCAAGGGTGAGAAATGATGCATAATTGCTTTTCAGGCAACATATCTGCAAGTTGGCATCTGAGGTAAATAAAGAGCAAAGCACAAAATATTTGCTTTGATGTTTACCCTTGAAGATGCAATACACTTTATGTTAAGAATATATAGATATGCACACTCATTTCCAAACTATTCTGAGCAAGGCACAACTAAGATGTTTTAAAAGGATTTATGGACAGAAGCTGAATGAGGATATGCAGAGGAGTTGTGGGTGCTAGTTCTATAAGACTATACATCAACGCCAAGGAAATACACACAAGAAACACCCGCAAGAGAATTTCCCCGTATTCCCAAATAAGGGGGAAAGCACAGGAAGTCTTTTTATGTGCATTATTTAGTGTGTAGATCAAAATCCTCTCTATACTAAACAAAACTGGAGGAAGTTCTCTTTGCCCTTTTTATTAGCAAAAAATAAAGAGCTGTCTTACTTTTTTTTGCCAAACAAGAACTACTAGAGCAAAAGGGAGATAAGCACAAAAATTGGCAGAGGCTAGAAAAGTGGATCCTCTCTATTAATTTCCTTCTGCATTTTCTCAAGGAAGAACTCAGCAACTTGAGAGAATTAACCAACAACCTGAAGATATGTGTGGTCCACATCTCTCGTGGGGAGTACAGTCCTGGCAGGCAGAAGGCTGGAGTTCTGTTACTGGCTCCGCCACTTGTTACATGGCTCTGGAAAGTTGCATCAACCTCTAGTGCAAACATTTCCTCACCGTCAGGAGACTTTAAAATCTGTGTGGTTTTTTTTTCTTTAAGATCATATCATGATTCCATACATTCCTTTATGCTAATCTCAGGGGAGGGGATCTTTTTTCTATCAAGGACCACTAAAACACAAGATGAAGTCAATCGAGAGCCACATAAGTCAGAGGTATTCCAATTCTGTGGCTGTTTTCCATTTAAAGATAGAGAAATAAACAAATAGAAAATATTCCTCTTGACGACCACAGGAAATGTAAAGCTATTCTTTCCATGTAATAAATATTTGGCTTAATGGTATTGACACTAAAGGGTAGAGACAGAATAAGAAAAGGAAAATAAAACCAAAGAGGAAGAAACACGAGGGAGGGATGCATAAACTCATATATACACATGCACATATATACATGCAAGCATGGCAGATAGAGGAGACTGTTTCTCAAAGTTTGTCTTCTAAGAAGCCAAAGTCTAACTAAAGCAATTTTTATAGCTTTACATAATCCTCAAGTCAATACTACAGAAATATTTTATTAAAAGTTTTCATTGAAATCCTTTCTGAATTTCGTTTTCAGTAAATAACTCTTCGATTTCATAGGCTTCACTTTCCAGCATTTTCATGAATGAATGCATTCATCAAATCTCACATTTAGTCTATTGCCTTTTAAAGCAAAGCAACATTTCCATAACTCTAATTATAATACAGTCATAACTTACTATTTGCTTTCATTGATATCACAAGAAGTCAAGGTCTAGGTAGCTTGGACTCTGATTTTATATACTCTGAATAATCTGTATTAAAATGTTTGAAATAGCTACTTATACAGACAAGCTCTTATGTGACTTTCAGACTTGTTTTCAGGGTTCCCTGAAGTCTTTTGTCCATAATGCTGCACAGACATTCTTTAGACAGAATCCAAGCTATGAGAATCAATAGAATCAATCAATCACTTGCATACAAATCTGTGATTTTACCTCAGGGCCTGCTTCTCCGACACTGCCTCGTACACCAGGAGGCCCGATGGGCCCAAGTGGCCCAGGGTTTCCTTCTTTACCTGAAGGACCAACTGGGCCTGGAGGACCCTGTAAGCAACAAAGACTGCATTTTAGATTCTAGGAAGAAAATCTTTACAATACCATTCTCTGATCAAAGAACTATTTCTTTATGGAATTATCAGAGTGATTTCTCATATTCGTTTTCCTAATGACTAATAAATGGAGTTCTAGCACTTTCTGATGTTTACTACTTCATCACACATGAATTTTCCACCATCCATGCAAGGTAAAAGACCAGTGTCAATTAAAAACGTTAATGGACTAGTCATCTACTTTTACTGGTAGGCAGTGTTTCATCAAATTTCATGTATTGTACACCTAACTAGAAATTCAATTAAGTAGGAGTAAGAAAATGACAGAAGGAGTGTCTGATATAAATTAAATTTGTGCGCCTATACCCCAGAAACTCATCACATCCTAGTAATTTTGATACTGTTCTCAATTTTATGTGTGATTTGTTTGCACTGTATTTAGATGCAGAAATTTTTTCTAATGATTTTCCTAAGTAATTATGTGTGTCAATTGTCTTACGGCATTAATGACCTATTAGAGGCAGCATTAATACTAATGTAGAATTTCTATAAGCTTCAAATATTGGTTTCATTTTATGATTTGCTTCCTAGTTAGCCTTATGCCAAACACTTCTGAGGAACTATTACAATTACTTAAGGGAAAAAAATAAATACAGCTTCAAAATCTATCTCCACTTCATGGTAAATCCTATTATATCATTTCAAAGAGTACAATTAAGTGGAAATTTCAATAAACACAGAGTAAGAAAATGAACTAACAGATGAGTACATCCACCCTAGGTAAGAGATTTTAATGTGGGCCCATGAAGTAATATGTCATATTTCAGGATATTTCTACTTAAAGGTCAATGTGAATGGTTTGTCTCATATGTTTGCTGCCAGCTTCAGAGAACCTAGGCCAACTCCAACTTCAGTACCATGAAAATGATACTGAAGCACTAACAGTATGCCACCAGGAGCATTGTTATTTACATCTGCAATAAGTAAGTTTTGTTACTTACTCTTGGGCCAAATGGTCCTGGGATTCCAGCACTGCCTTGTTCACCATTGGGACCCTTAGTAGGAAAAAATAATGATGCCAAGATATTTATATCCTACGTTTTACCATTCTTAGCTTTTTCAAATGTCCAGTCATTGACTTTAGCAACATAAACTACTTTCATAAAGTCATCAACCTCTATAATGTTTCATGAGTTGACCAATACTAAAGACAACTGTAGGAGTAATGATGCATATATCCTTTTGCTTTATTTCTTTCCTACAAAATTACAGCAAATATATGAACAATTATATTGGATAGCTAGGTAATTAGTTATTCATCGAGATATTCTTTGAAATGAAAATAAGATACAAAAAAACCCCATCCATTTTATAGACAAATGTTCATGTCAAGATACCTGTGTATTCTCACATGCAGGGCAAATAATACTTAAAGGGATAACTTACAGGAGGCCCAGGAAGACCCTGAAGACCAGTAAAGCCTCTGTGACCCTTCTGACCTCGGTCACCTCGGTCTCCATGATCACCTTTGTCACCTCGAGGTCCTTGGGGTCCCTAGAGATAGGGTCATAGCATGGATATCGCCTGTTGAGACTGCAATTTACTACAATTTTACTTTGTGCAATTGTATTTGCTACAATTTTGGGTACTGTATTTTATATGAACTAATATATTTACTTATCTAAATAGTATTAGACCTAGGAATTTTTGTCTCTTTTTCTCAAGGAATTAAGGCAATCGTTAAAATCATAAGATGTATAATAACGCTTTCCTAAAGATTCAGTTTTTTTATGTTTATCCTACATTCAGACTAAAATGAGGTATTTTAAAGTTTGATCTAGCCTATCTGAGACATTTTCCAAAGATTATATTTCACATATTTAGCTGATATCATTATGTAAAAATACTGCCACCATATATAGATTCTTTTAAATTAAAATGTGAGTTCTTATTTACTTATGTTACTTCTAAGAATAAAATGTTTATTAAATTTGCATATGCAGACAAACTAACTAGATATGAGCTGGGACTATGTTAAGAAATTGGCCATATTTGAAAGTTGCAGAGGGAGTAGATCTTAAAAGTTCTACCACAAGAAAATAAAATTTGCAACTATGTGGGATTATAGATGTTAACTAAACTTACTGTGGTAATCATTTCACAATATACACCTATATCAAATCATTATTACCTTAAACAAGTACAGTGTTATATGTCAATTACAGCTCAATAAAACTGGTGGAAAAATAAGAAACTGGCAAAAACTTGTTTGAACAAATGAAAGAGGAATATCATCATCGAACCACATCCAGCCAAAGAAAACACAAAGAACTCTATGTTATCCTCATATCTGCAATATCTGTACCCAAATCAATCAACCCTGATCCTGAGAAACTAAAGAAAAAGCAATAGTTGAGAATCTAATTGTGGGACAGAAGCTACACCAAGAAGTGAAAATTATCTGATCAATCTTATCAGTCAGACTTTTTCTTTGTTTGTAAAAGCCTCGGGTAGTAAAGGCAGCTCCAAGGGTCTAGTGGTTCACAGTAAACTGACAAGTAACACAGGGTCACCTACTACAGGGAAAGCTTCTGTTGTCTTTAAAGTTTTTCTAAAAGAGAATTGAAATTCTATCAATCTGACTTTGGAGAATGGAAGATACTATCAAATACACTGGCTCTCAGGTTAACTTTTCCCTTATTAGTTTTTTGTTCTTATTTTGTTTGGTTCTTATTTTTTAAATTGGATACCCTAATTTTCAAACAGTACGAGAATCTTTTTTATAATAAAAACAAGACTAGACCTCAGTAACTTCTACATATTGTATAAAACAATGTAAATTTAAATACTAAAATCAGTTTGAATGTTTTTATAATGTCAGAAAGGTTATTTTATTTTAGGGATGCCCCTAAATTTCATAATTAAAATAAACTAAACCAGAAAGCACCTATTTAAATTATTAACTAGAGTTCATTTAATCATGGAAAACAAATTGTAACTGGTTAGAAAACCATTCACTTGACATGCCATGTAACTATAAAATCTTCTCTAGCCTAGCTCAAATCAAAGCTGAGAATGATGATTTAATAATAGGTCATAATTTTAAGGCTATAATTGTTCTTCATGAATATAGATATTGATATTGAATACAGATATTGATTTATATAATGTGTGTGAAAGAAACATGACCCATTAGACTGCCCGTAAGAGATGATTCACTCATGATAAGACATCAATATAATAATCATTAACCTCGAAGCAATTGCAAAAAGCAAAAAAATCAGAACATGGGCAGGGCAGTCTAGTTGAAAATAAAATATATTTGAATAGTACTTTTCAAGTTTACAAAGAGCTTTCAAACCCATTTTCCTACGTAATTTTTAGAAAATCTCAGAGAATGGCACTATTTCTCCTGTTATTTTGGGAGAAAATTGTGACTCTAAAAGTCTTAATTGATTATTGAAATAATTTTTAGTTAAATTCAGAGGAGCTATATTAACATTATAAAAACAAATATAAACTCCTGGGTATCATTTTAAATCAACATTTTGTTCAAAGCTTGAAGAATCTGGTAATTTTCACTTATGAGTCTTAAATTGTACTCCTTCTTTGGGAGTATATTTTACGTAAGAAGACATATATTTTAAAAAAAAACAACAGAGAACTTACAAGTAAGCCACGTTTCCCAGCTCGACCAGGTGGTCCAATAGGACCCCGAGAACCCTAGAAGAAATTTTCACAGATATTAATACAAAAATATGGATGTATTATATAGACATAGAATTCAAGAATATATGTTTGTAGTTGAATACTTATATATGTGTATGTGTGTATCTAAGTGTATAGTTCTATGGCTAATTAATTAAAACCAGGCTGAAGTCCCTAGGTGTAAGAATGTGCTCACTATAACCCCAATGACATTTCTATAGTCGATTTTATCTATGGTCTTCACTGAATGAAGATCACCTTAGTTGTTTACATAAGACATTACTTGCTTAAATTTAACATGACACATCCTTATTACATGTCCTATAAACAACAACATTTTTAGATGATGAAAGTCAAAGCATCAGGGTTTTTGAATACCTATTACCTATAGAATACCTATTACCTATACCTAATACCTATTAGAAATCAAATTTTTAAGACTAAAAAAATTAATTCCTAATTGACTGTTTATCATTCTTTGTTTAGAGTCCTTAATCAAACACACATGTCATTGAATGCAGGCATATATGTAGCTCATAATACAGTATGTTGATGTTTATAACTGTCAGTGTGAAACTGACTCTCCTTACCGGATCTCCTCTTTGTCCTGCATCTCCTGGGGCACCAACGGGACCGGGAGTTCCAGGGGCACCCTGAGAGCCTGGCAGACCTGCAGGCCCAGGGTCTCCACGATCACCCTGACAAGAAAACCATGATATTATCTTTTTAATATTAATTCTAAAACAGCCGTATTCTATATGCTCATGCTATTCATGAGAAGGAAAAATATAACTTTTTAAAACATATTTATTATTTTACTAATATTTTACTTAAATATTTTAACTATATTTGCTTATTAATAAATCAAACTGAAAAGAATGAGATATTTTCCCCCAATTTCATCCCTCCCCTCACTCTCACCCTATTATTCCCATAGTCAAGATTGCTGGACTATAGGAGTGGTCACCTCCAGAATTCAGCATGTTTCTTAGACCAATAAGCCTTCTAACTGGGGTATCCGTGCACTTGGTATAAACAAAAACTTTCCAAAGAGTGTAAAAACGGAAAATTCTAAGGAAACCACTTTCCAGATTTTCAACTTCATATGTGTTCTTTCAGAAAACTGGCTTGGAGCATCCTTCCCTACTTCCTCTTTAATAATCACCCTTCTCTCATTTTATGAAATAAAAGCAGATATCATACAATCTGCAATCTTATTATGCTGCAGTGCTTCGAAGAATAAACACCACTGGGCATCAAACTAAGGGACTTTTCCAGAATGCACAGTTCACTTAAGAATAAAGCGAAGAGGTATTCGGAAAGAAAGAGGAGGCTCCTTATTTTACCCAGAGGACCCCATTATGACAAGGCTCCGAATCTTACTTGTCTCTTTAAGTCAGAGATGAGATTATTGTTACATGAACGTGTATTAATATAATTATTTGACTTGAGAAACGGAGTCAGACCTTTTTTCTGACAGAAGTTAAGTCTTATTTGACTGATTAGTTTGGCAACCAGGATAAGCTCTGGCAATTAGGTTGGAAAATTGATACATAATACATTGAATAAGCTGAATTGGCAACTCCAAGATTTTGAAAAAAATATATTGAAAGCACATGTACATTTAGAATTTACCAAGAATTACCTCCTTTGCAACAATTAAAACTTGTGATTAAAATAAAATGTGATGGCAACTTAAATTATGCATAGGAGTTCATAGATTTTCAAAATTATATCAGGGGTACATCAGCAAAATCTTTGAAGACTACCACACTGGATAATATATTACCGACCGAGGGAAAAACCTAGATGCCAAGAGAATTTGCATTCCTTGGCTTTACGGTAGATGGAGGGGAGTGGCCTTACCCCAAGATTCTTCAAAACTCTTTCTTCCCCTCTCTTTGAGTGCCTACTAGATACTTTAAACAAGTTATTTGAAACACAAATGCCCAGTGGTATAGGTACGAATCATATTTAAAGTACTTGAAAATTGAGGTTCAGAAAATATGTTCAAGATCACATAGCTAGTTACTTAAAGAATCAAGATTCCAACCAGGTCTCTCAGGTTTCAAAGCCCATTCTGCTACATGATGAGCTCCTGGAGTGGAAAGAGCCTCTGCATCATAATAGACATTAGAGAGGGTTTTTGTTTTTGCCTTCCATTTACTACTAAGTAGTCTGAGACAACTGTGTGACTGCCCAAAGACACTAGAGTTTCAGATAAATTTGGGGATATTTTCAGTTCAGCACATGTCTAATTTAAAAACACATCATGAAATATACAATATTTAGAAAGACATGGTTTATTTCCTCATGGGGCATTCACTTTAGGAGGTGAGTAGAGAAATTTAGATGTTACACAGCTCTATTTGTGCTGCCATACTTTTGTGAATGAGTTTGAAATTTAGACTACTTCATATGTATCCTCATCCAAAGCCTTCATGGTGTACCTTTTCCTACTGTTAATTAAAAAAATGCCATCTCACTTGGCTGTGTATTCAAACTTTCATTTATAAGATCTACTCAAATTATGACATTACAAAAAAGATTGTTACAATCAGAAATTTCAGGGCTGCATTGGAGCTATGAGAAGAAAGAGTAGCTTTTTACTCTTTAGTATTACAAAGATTTCAAATTTACATTACTCCAGATTTTTTAATCAGTGAAATTGCCCTTACACGTTCTCCAACAGCACCATCCCGTCCTGGAGTACCATCATTACCAGCTGGACCCTATAAAGAATCATATTTGAAAAATGAATTAACTGAGTAATAAAAAATCACATTCCAATTGCCAGAAAAATTACAGCATGTTTTCCACCTCTCTTCCATATTATAAATTAGCATTTATGGAAATTTCAGTAGAAGAAAGTCTTCTGCCATCTTTCTATTACTTTGATTTGCCTGTAAAATTATTAACACATTCTTACATTTTTGGTGCCAACTTTAAACGCAGTTTTGTTTAAGACACTATTTTCCACTTACAATTCAGTGCTTATAAAGTGCAATGTTATTTCCTTTCCCCACATACGTATTTCATATTCAAGTATTAAGAATGCCCAGTTATTTACTATAGCAGCTCAACTTTAAAACTGTCCTGACATTTGCCACAAATTTGGGCTCTTCAATGTTTGGTGTGAAACAGTACTAAATCTATGTTCAGGTTGGCTTAATCAACCTCTTCAATGGTGGGCCCAGAGGAGGTGCCACCAGATGGAGGAGCTCTACCACCAGAGAAGCCCCCAGACATTCCTCCTGGTGTGCCTCCTGCACTAAGTCTAAATTCCTCATTTCTATTTTTTATTTTTAAAAAAGAAAAAGTATTCAAATTCTTCTAAATAAATAGACAACAATTACATTCCCGGTATTTTATGTTTTGTTTATATTATCAGTGAATGGTTTCCCTCACATTTACTTACCCAAATAATATCCTTAAAGTTTAAAGTAAAATATCTGTTTAGATATTAAATTACTTTAAAAAATATATAGTCTCCTTTTCCTATTTTATTTTGATTTTTTTCAGAACTATATTTTTACCATTTGAGCAAAAATTGCTTTGAAAGGCATTGATTGTTTCTTTCAAGAAAATGTGACACTAAATGTTTGGTGATTTACTCATTAAAGCACTGAACAGAGGAAATTCCAACCTATAACTTCTCAAATCACCTTTCAAAAGCTGATTTCCTCTCAGAAGAGACTAAGGGAACATGATCTCCATAATGTAACTTTATAGGGATATGTAAGTAAAAGCATGTCTACTTCACAAGCTGTAACAATTATATTAATCCTATCACCATAAAACTTGGCAATTTTGACAAATATGCCATTACAGAATGAAATACTAATAAGAGAAAAGGTAAATGGTTGTGTCCTTTCACCTTCAAAATAATTTGGCAACAAAATAAATCAACTAAAATACTTGGCTCCAGACTAGACGAAAGTCAGTGCAAGACACAAATCTTACTACTTTTTCTTATGTCATCATTTCGTCAACTCTCTAGGCAAGAACACATCAAGAAACATCACTAGGAAACTTCCTTCAGGTCAAATGTACAATTTCTAAATTGACTTCTAAATTTAAAAAATGTCCCCGGAACACCCAGATGAGGAGGGGAGAGGGATTTTCACTGTAGTACTCACTTCAGGTCCTGGTTCTCCCACAGGGCCATTTGAGCCTGGGGGCCCCACTGGTCCAGGCGGGCCTTTATCTCCTGGTGCACCAGTTGGTCCTACTTTTCCTGGTGTGCCCTGAAATAAAAGTACAAATATGTCCACCACTTCTGAAGAAGTTTAAGGAGGCCAGTTCACATAAAGGCTACATTTATTCAAATGGCACCCCAGTCCCTCCTTCTATAGTAATAATTGTCCATTATCCCACAACACTCAGGTCACTGTAGTGCCTTCCCAGAGGCATGTGCACTTCTTATCACAATCATCCTGACATATCAAAGGGAATAAAAAGCATCCTTTGCACCAAGTCAGGTTCATTTTGGTTTCTAATCTGATGTATCATTGTCATTTCTGGATGCCCTTCTTGAATCTGTGTCACTAGTAAGATTTGCTCATCTTTATTCATTTCTGCTTTGTCTGCTCACTTTACTTCCATATCCTGGAACTTTGGTCTCAGTATTGGGAGATTTTACCTCCAGGTTCCTTGGCTCACTCCTGATAACAATAAGACAGCCCTTAACTCCTGGTTTTCTGGTTTCACATCTCCACCCACATGTCCCCAGTTCCAAGATCCCAGCAGTAAATCTCTCTGTCTACATTCCATATAAAAACACCATTTTTTTCTCAAGCATGTAAACTTTCAGCAGTAAAATTTAGTCTCTTCAAAGCTAACAGTGAGTTAAACTTTTATCCATACTCCAGGGAATATGAAATTCTTAGCACCCTCCAGGGAACAGGAGATTACTTTCAGAATCCTTCTTTATTGTTCACCCCACTTTCACCTCCAATATTACTTTAGCTCAACTACTTCTTCCCTTTGATGGTTTATGAAAACTTACTCTCTCAACTGTGAAATATGAGTGTTTCTGTTAGGCATGCTTATTTAAAAAGAGGCTACCTACTCACCAGGAGATTATCCCCTTTCTCTAGCTCCATGGATATTTTTAATCTTTGAAGAAAGATTTAGAGTCACCAAAATCTATATCCTTATTTGTCTACTTCTCTAGTCCCAGAGTTAAATGACTATATTTTTCAAGGACTTTCTAAGGTACTTAAGTAAAGAATTTGACATTTAAAGTCAAAAGGTTTTTAAGATACTCAGAATCTGTGTCTAAAAAAGACTTCAAATCTATTAAGAAAAAAAAGATAAATTTTCCCTTCACAAATTTTATTGCATATAATCAGATGAAATATCAACCAGTGCAGCTACTCACTGCTGGGCCTGGAAGGCCGGGCATCCCTCGCTCTCCACGCTGCCCCGGCATGCCGACGATTCCTCTTTGCCCAGTAGTTCCAGCTGGACCAGGGGGACCATCTGGACCCTAATTTTGAGGACAAACTATAATGAGGAATTCTCCAGGGAAAACTATATGCAAGCACTTTACAATAGATCACAGCTTTACAGGTTTTTTGGTATGAGAAAAAGTTCTCTGTTCCATAAAACCATACTATGTATGAGTAGTCAAGATGTATAATCCACACTGAGCCTCTAACATTATTTAAAGGTGAGAATGGCCCATTTAGTTGGAAAGGAACTTGAAGATTAATGTGAATATTAGTAGAATAAAAAAGGTAACTATTCAGGCAAATATTTTTCCTCTTTTTAAAATGACTAGAAAAATTTTAAAACAAAGAAATAGGGCTCTATCTAAACATGTTAATGTTGAGGCATTTGGATATTAAATACAATAGTTTGGTTTAAAAAAAGATTCTTCATTCAATACAAATATTTAACAAAAAATGTTTCCTTGTTTAGTTTCTGAACACCATATCCATGACTATTATATTTTTATATCTGTACATATACTTTTTCCTAGAGCAGAGAATTATAAATTAAAAACCTATAGGGCATAATGCATTTAAAGGATTATGAAAGTGCTCAGGATAATATATAAACAGTTTCTCTGTGGCAGTAATTCTTATGAATTTTTACTAGTAAATATCTCAGTTAGAGGTGGTCTAGAACAAAGATTCCAAACTTACAGGTTGCCCATCTTCTCCTGGGTCCCCTTTGTCTCCTGGGCCACCAGGGGGGCCAGCTGGTCCTCGATCTCCTACTCGTCCGTGAGAGCCGGGGTCCCCAGGAAGACCTGGAGGTCCCTCCTTCCCAGGTTCCCCTAAGGGCCCTGCAGGTCCTGGAGCTCCCTAGTACAACATAGAAAGAGACCCAGGAGGGCAAAATGGAAGCCACGTTAGAAGACCTAATGTGATGGTCTCTGCCTCAGAGGCAGATTCCCAAGCCTCAGAGGTCCATTTTTCCTGTTAGATGATCACTCAGTGGATTTAAACAAAAATAAAAAGCACAGCTGCCACACAGCTGATTCATTTCCCAGAGGAAAATCTAATTATTTGCAATTACCTTTTAGTCATTATTAAAAGTGTGCTGACAATATTGAAAAATCAACTATACTTAAATTAAAAAATAAATAAAAGTAAAGTGATTTGGAATTGCAAAAAAAAAAAGTGTGTTGAAGTTAACTTGAATTTTCAAACTCCATAAGGCTCTGCCCCAACAATGAATACATAATATTGATATTTTATTGTCTGACCTGATCTTATAATGAAAGAATAGCTTTTATTAAAGATAATTTCAGAGATTCTTCCTAACTGAAAGAAATGATTATTAGCACACAATACTTTTACTATTTAGTGCCCAAATGAAGTAACAGTCAAACATTGGGGCTTAAAAGGATTTGCAAATAAGCTCCTCTAGGAAACACTGGATGATTCAAGAAGGATTTGCTCGACAGCTTACCACTATGAATTATTGGGACAAGAGTTGTCAACATGGGATAACAACTAATTAAGGGATTAAACAAAAGAACAAATAATAACTCAATCAAATATATGTGTGTATCATTATAATATGTACATATGTATGTGTTTGTGTATATTTTTATGTGTGTGTAAAATTACTCTACTATCAATGATTTCAATTACTGAATCGACTTACAGTAGGACCTGGAGGTCCAACTCTGCCGGCAGAACCAGGAAATCCTGTAGCACCCTAGAAATATAATATCATATAAGTAATTTTAAAATAAAAATTAATTCTATACACTTTATAGGGAGTATTAATTTTACAGGGATACTTAGGCCTTTATATTCCTCTTGTTATGACCAATATATATTTTTTCTTGTATCCTATGTTTTTGGGAATGGATCTGGATTAACTAGTAGGAAGGATACTATTTTTCTCTTTCCACTTTCCATTTCTCTTGAATACATACAAGTATATTGAAGGCAAGGGCTAGAATCACATTAATATTTTATATAACAGAATTATACAAAGTACTTTGACATTATTCATTCCCTCTTCCATAGGTAATATATTATTTATGTTACATATGAGGCAGCTGGGTCTCCAAGATCAAAAAACTAATTTTAACCCAGATCTGCATCAAAGTTAAGCACTCCTTCCACTACTGTATAGTTATACAACTAAAAATTTGTTGTTACAGGTTCAAATGAACTTTAAAATGGCTATAAAATAATAGGTATCTGTGGCTAGCTGTGTGTAATTCCCAGAGCTTCAAACCAACTTACAGGTGGACCCTGAGTTCCTCGACCACCTTTTAGTCCAGGAACGCCATTAGGACCCTAAATAGAATGAAACAAACAAAAGATCACTATAGGATAGAAATATGGTCTAAACACAAGGTCAAACAGTGGGCACTGGACTCAAGTTGTGTTTTTTTTATTTGAAACTTACATGAGGGCCTGGGGATCCTGCTAGACCTTGTGGTCCAGGAGAGCCAGCATCGCCCTTCTGTCCTGGCTCTCCAGGTTCACCTTTTACTCCAGGCTGCCCATCAGGACCCTACATTAATTGAACAAATAAACAATTGATCATAAAACTTATAGATATATTATTTCATGATAATTATTCCTAACATATCATTTTTTCATATATGGTATAATGGTGCTTTGAAATCAGTATAAAAGCATAGAAGAAAAGAAAAGGCCCTGATAAGATCTTTGAAGACAGTCTGAAAAAATGTTACACCACCACATTTTTATTATAACAAATAAGTATATAATTCAATATAATGCAAATTCATCCATTTTGGGGCCAGTTCATGAAAATATGTATTGAAATGAGAATATTGCCTAGAAAACTATGTTTTCCAGAATCTTGAATATACCCTCAAAACACATGACAATGATAAGTAATTAAGTTCATTGCTGTAACAAGAGGAATGTTCATTTGTAAATTAGGGATATTTGAAAATCATACCTGGGGTCCAGCAAAACCAACGGCTCCAGTTGGGCCATTTTCACCACGAGAACCCTAGAAGACAAACATTACTGTAGCTTTCACACATTATTCTAAATAGGAACAGTATTTTAAAATGCAATTATATAAATTTGTAGTGTCTTGAAATGTACATATAGAGAAAGCAGACATATTGCTTGAGGAGGACTCTTAAGCGTGATGTAAAGGGTCATAGAAGAAATTTTCCAAGGCCCAAAGTCTCAAAGAAGCTTCTAATTACTTAGTAAATGAGCTGCCTACCTAGACTTAATAGATTGTATAGAAATAATGCAATGATTTTTTTTAAGTTTAATGAGAATAGTAAAAGGTGAAAACCAGGAAGTTAAAAGTAACCTAATCCAACAGGCATGGTTTTATAAATATCAAGACAAAATGATGAATCGTTTTACTGCTCAAGCTCATACTAAAGAACATCAAAATACTCTCACTTACAGGATTCCCACGGGAGCCAGGTGGGCCAACTAAACCTCGAGGGCCAGGTTCTCCCTAGAAAGCAGATTTTAGATTGTTATTGTCCAAAGCAGTGGCAAAACAGTATAACTGTAGGATTTGGGCCCTATGTGTAGGGCGGATGGGAGGAGAACTCTGAGATGATCTAGTCCAACTGTCAAATTTTATGAAAGAGAAAACATTATGAAAAAGATCCAGCATTCAAATCTCAGGATTTTAAGTCCACAAAATAACAACTTGTGACATTACCTTTTCTCCAGTAGGACCTGCAGGACCAGGAGGACCCAAGGGACCCGGAAGACCCTGCAATTAACATAACATAGGCATACTGAGGAAAAGAATGCACAGAAATCTCCATGTGTAAACAAACTAACAAAGAAGGGACTATTTTGTTACAGTTGACTGCTTTTGTAAAACATTACCTATAATAAATGACATAACTGTATATTCTCAATATTTTATATAGACTAAAACAATTTCCAATGGATTTTCTCCACAAAACGTTTTAATCTCTTTCATCCAACTCAACTCCTCCATATATAACACCTTCTTCAAACATTAGTATGAAATTAGCGCTACCCTTCAACAGTGTTTCTGTGTTTCTTAGCTTATTTAATTTTGCTAATACCTATTTGAAATGTGACAATAGATTGAAGAGGCTTTTCTTTTTTTGTATAGAATACTATATTCTTAAATTATACTAGTGAAATATCACTCCTTTGTTTTTTTTAAAAAAGTGAAATTCTACTAAAGCACTCAGTTTTCCACATTCCCCTGTGATGAAAAGGAGTTGCACTACCCCGCTACACTGAAGATGACGCTGTTCTCTGGCTCAGAATGTAGGGTGCTACCACATGGGGTTTTCTTGACATGAGGTTACAATCTTTAAACTGCTGCACTGCATTGGAATCCTTCCTAAGACAGGTTTTCTCTCTCATATTTGTGTATTGCCTCTTCACAAGCCGCCCAGATATCCTTTTGTCATTTAATTTCTACATGCATTACTGCAGAAACTTAAGGAACAAAATGACTTTTTAATTTTATATCTGTGACAAGAACATAAGAAAACTGTGATCTTAAATTCTCTAGATCTATAATGAAACAATGTTCTGCCATCCATTTACCTAATATACTTCCTTAAAGGATTTGATTAAATATAAAGGTGACTTTATTACGTTCTCATTTTTTTCATACAGAAAAAAAGTGATTCATTTTTTTTTTCCTTTACCATGAGATTACAGCAAATGCTCTGCTCTGCTTCTTCCCTAAAACAACATATTTCCCTCACTAAAAATGAAGCAGTCATTGCTTAAATCTTGATCCTACTGCATTGCATTTTCATAGTTCAAAGGAACAATAGATATGTATTTCAGCTTTCTCCTTAAAATAAACTGTCAATGCATCTCTCCTTCAAACAGCACACTACTTACTGTGCACTCCAGAGCAACCATGATGTGAAATACAAACCATAAACCGGATTTACTTAGACCACTTTTTAAAAATATTAAATCAAATATTAGATTTAATTAAAAGGCAAAAGATATTTTGAGTTCATAATTTGCTAAACTAAGTGCTTCACCCTTAATTAGCTTTCCAGAAAAAGAAAAAAGGGATAATTATCACTAAGGCTAAAACTTTTCTATAATTTACTTTATTTCTTTAATCAAAAGTTAATATAATCAATGTATTAACAGTGGCTCAATGGACAGAATCAAAATATTAACAGTGGTTCAGTGTCATCTCTTTTTAAATAGTATAACGGCTATTGTCAGGACACAGCATGACAACTAACAGCAAACCATGTCATACTGAACCAGAAACTATTTATCAAATATCAGGAACTATTTCCAGGAAATGCTGACTGTCTGAGCAACTGTAACTACCTGCTCTTACCTGAGAGGATCATTCATGTTTGAAAATATATTTTCAGTCTGATTGTCTGATTATCCTTAGAATTGCAAATACATTCCATTTTTAAGGACATAAAGTTTGTTAAATGTCAATTTCTGGAAGGATATTAAACAATCCTTCTTTACATTTCACTTATTCAGCCTCTTTATCAATGAAAGCATTAATGACGATTCATCATGCAGTAATTTTCTCACCCCTAACATTTAGTATATTGAGAAACATTTGTCACACCTTTGGCTACTCTGTAAAACTCTACTTGCCTGCACTGGAATTAGGTCTAAGGTAACTCACTAGAGCAGCATTTTAATAAAAATAAACATTGCCCTTGAAATAAAAAGATAATAAAGATAAAGAGGGCCCTACCGCTTAAAGCACCAATCTCATATGCATAATAAAAATGTGTCTTACTTCATTCTCTCAATAATGACTATTTTTTGGCTTGTTCTAATTCAAGGTAAGCAAAATGAATATCTGTGGTCCATCAGTGTCAAATCTCAGATCTCATCATTCTCCTAATCCTGACAACCATGGAAACATGAACCTTATTTTTTAAAGTTCAGGCAAATTCATATGATAGTGATGATGTTGATTCCTAGCCCAGCTGCGGAAAGGAATGCTTTCACTTACTCTTGCTCCATCATTTCCAGCTGTGCCTTCAGCACCTTTCTCTCCTATGCCACCCTGGAAAAACATACAAAACACCATTTAATCATTTAATTGTCTTTTTCCTACACTTGCATGGAAGCTTCATGAGAGCAGGGACGTCTCTCTAATGTTCACAGCTGTATCCCCTTGGGCCTAGAACAATGCCTGGGACTGAACATTTTCTAAGTACACATATATTGAAAGAATAAATGAATGAATGACTTGTGACTTAGGGTGGTAGAAGTAAAAGTCTGCCCAGGAAATCATTATCAGTAGAAAGTGTAAATGGATGAACTAAACAAACCAAACTTACTCTGTCACCCTTGGGGCCAGGAGTTCCTGCAATTCCTCTTTCTCCCGGCATACCTTGAAGACCTGGTGGGCCTGTATCTCCAGGGGTCCCAGTTGGTCCTGGACTGCCCTGAAATGAACCAACAATAAGTAAGCTCCCCTATATTTTAAGGTTGAAACTATATGAAATTCCTGTTTTGGTAAATCAAAAATAGTAGAATCTTGGCAATTTCATGTGGTTCAACCTAGTGCTTATATTTTTCATTTGGGAAAACTGACTCTGAGTTCATTTAAAAAAAATCAGATCTTGCTGTTTCGATTGTTGGTTTGTTGTCAACAGTCTCTTTGGAGAAATTGGGTACCAATTCAAATAAAAATGATAGAATTGCCTTTTTATTTTCTTTTTTTGGCAACATCATAGGGATTCTAATAAAAAAAGAAGACATCACATTTAGAGAGTATTCCATTCTCTCTCTAAAGAACCCATGATAGGAAGTTGGCTTTTCGGCTCATTCAGTAATTAAATTGAAGCAGATCTTCTTTAATCACTCTGACCTTTGAAAGTAATAAGGGATCTAATATTATATGATCATGAAAAATTCTACTTCAGTTGTTTGCGCTGAAGTTGGCCACACAGTCTTCTACCAATTTTAAAACAGCACCCAAAAGGAAATGGTACTGATTTTTGCCTTATAATGTATTGTACTTTCAGATTTCAAAAGTGACATACTTTCATATATTAAGTAAGCAGAACTGTAGAAACTGAGACAAGGAAAATGGAGCATATGATTAGGAAGACATCCTAATAAATTACACAATTTTCGATTTATTGTCTCTGCTTATTAATATGTCATTAATAAAAGTTATATAAATAAATATTAGAAATAGGTTTGTATATGAGAATGTATCACTACTTTATGTAGTGATCAAAAATCCCATCAAAGAAGAGATTCTTTTTTAGCTGACTCTTTAGTGCCAAAGAAAAGCCAAGAAGGTGCTCATTAAATATTTGTTGAAGAAATTATATAATCAAATATTTTGTAAAAACAAAAGAAATAAATAATAATAAATCCTAGCACCATTATGTGTTTATTGAGCAGTAATTTTAGACCATTTTAAACTACTGAGCTCACTACCATACTTACTTTTGGACCATCAGGACCGTGTCCTCCAGCCATTCCCTTCTCACCAGGAAGTCCGGTTATTCCTGGTTCTCCTCTTTCCCCTGGATTTCCTCGTTCTCCCTACACAACATAGGAATGTCAAACAGTCTCAGTGCTTGATCTGAAAATGGGTTAAAAGTGCTCCTGGATGGGCTTCCCTGGTGGCGCAGTGGTTGGGAATCTGCCTGCCAATAAATACAGGGGACACGGGTTCATGCCCCAGTCCGGGAAGATCCCACATGCCGCGGAGCTGCTGGGCCCGTGAGCCATGGCCGCTGAGCCTGCGCGTCCAGAGCCTGTGCTCCACAACGGGAGAGGCCGCAGCGGTGAGAGGCCCGCGTACCACAGGAAAAAAAAAAAAAAAAGTGTTCCTGGAAATGTGAAAAATGACTTCTACTGGGGAAAAATTTAGAAATGAGCAACTATTAAGACTCAGTTTTCTAATTTAATAAGAAATGAACTTGAAGTAAGCATATACTAGTTTCACAGCACAAAATATTTCTCATAAGATTGATTTTCATTAAGTAAAAAACTGTAACAATTAAAGCCCAGTTTAAGATAAAAGATGCTTTTTCAAACTGAAGCCAGTGGACACAAAGTTAATCATGAAGAAGAAGAAAATACTTACTCTAGGTCCTAATGGGCCAACTGCTCCAGGATCTCCAGGAACTCCCTATAAAATACATCTTTTTAAATGAAAAACTTTCAACTGAACTTTAGGTATTTATTAGAAATCTTTCCAGATCATATTCCTAATTTCTTCTAACATACTATTAGAAGTCTGACTAAGCCCATAATATTGAAGAAAGAAAAATATGTACAGTTTTATAAACAATGGGATATCATATACATTGGATGGAAATACTTTTCCAGAAAAGTTTATATTATACCTGAATGATTGATTTTTGGCAATGAGTTCATTCAAAATATTATCTCACAAAGATATTACTTTTAGCAACAATAAAATAAAAGCAAAAGGCCTTTTATTTCCTAATGGAATGTGAAAAACTTAACAGAGGAAAGTGAAATTAAAAGCAATGAAGTACTAATCTTTTAAATAGAACCAATTCAATTCAATTTAATAAATATTCCTTGAACATATAATATAGACAACACACTGTACTAGGAATTGTGGGTTCAAACTAATGCTGTCATGACTACATTAAAAGTTTGTTCTTAACTAAAGGAAAATTTGTCATTTAAAACTTCTCTGTTTGATAGAGACAGTAACTATATCAAGTAGGCCTCCAGTCTTGTCCCTTGAAATGTATTGTCTTCATTGTGGCATGATCTTCCTAAAACCCAAATGTAATAGTATTTCTCTCTACTTAAAAGCCCTTCATTAGATTCCCATTACTCTAATAATAAGAACAAACTAGACTCAAATTAAGACTTTCCAGAATCAGGCCCCTGTCATTCTCCAGCCTCTTCTTCACCCTCCTCAACCTGTATTTCACATTTCTGACCTACTGAACTTTTTTCAGTGCCTAAATTTGATCATCAAGCCTTTGCACTTGCTGTTTGCATTTCCTGGAGCATTTTCTTACCTTCCCTGCTCCCCGCTTACCATCATTCTTCCTTCAGATCTTATAAAAGATACTATTTTGTCCAGGAAACTTTTTCTAAACCCCAATGTCTGAATTAGGTGCATCTTCTAGGTTTACATACACACAGTGCCTCTCTTACCATAGCATTTAGAATATGCTACTGTTGTAACTGACTTTCTATACTCTCTGTCTCCTAGTAAAATAAAATATAAGGCAAGGTCCATGTCCATCTTGTTCAATTGGTTCAGGCCAAGGCTTAGTAGAGCTTAGCACAGAGTGCTCAGTAAATATTTTTGAACAGTTGAATGAATAAATCACTCAAAGAAAAATAAATTACATAAACCTATGTGCTGGTAAAATGACAGAAATAAAATGGTAAGTTTCTGTTCCTAAACGTTTATGAAGCCTCCAGTAAAATGTACAGTAAGACATATTTAGTGATTAAGAACACAGTATAAGCACATGACCTGGGTTCAAATCATATCAGCTGTGTGACTTTGGGAAAATTACTTAACATCCGTGTGCCTTATTTTCCTCATCTGTAAAATGGACATAATAATAATAATAGTACCTAGTACATAAGAGTTGTTTTGAGGATTAAAGGAGATAATTAATTTAAAGCAAAGCAGAACAGAGCCTGACACATAGTAAGTGATATTATGTTAGCAATTTTTAGTATCGCTATCCTTATTATTTAAACACTTACCTGATCACCTGGCTTTCCACCTTCCCCAGGAGGCCCTGGAGGACCAGGAAGCCCCTAAAGCAAAAGTAAGAATATAAAATTGTGACTCTGTGGAAATTTAATAGGCCACCAGTGTTAACAGTTCACAATTCATAGAGCTCCCTGACTATATTTTCAAGCAAAAGACATTATTTAAACACAAGTTAAGCAAAGCAAAATGAGAAACCTACATCCCCTAACATAACACAGCAGCTAGTCAGTTCGTAGGTTTAGATTTTCATTTGCACACCACTTAGCAAAAAAGAGGTAAGAATATAACAGTAGGTTCTTTATATTTGTGGAGCTTTTAATGGCTTTGAGAACAATACTTTAGGCTGCTAGAATATTGAAAGTTAGTCCTGACAGTTTTTTCCCCAAATTATGATTATCTGTGCTATTAATCTACCATCATATTTAATTAAATAAATCATGAAAATTTGTTCAACAAAAAATTTTAGACACTGTGTCAATAAAATTAGATAAGCCTCAATATAGTTAAATAAATCTTATTGAGATATTAAGAACATTTTATGATTTATAATTTGTTAATAGGTTTGGGGTTTGATCAGTTGTTCAGGGGAAATCTGTTCCTTCTCTTTGAGTAAAAATGTTTGATTTTGTCCAAATGTCTATCTTATTTACTAAAAGAGGAATGACCCCTTTGAAAATTGTAGAATTTCACATCATTCAACCATATCTTTTTATTAAAAAGCATTTTGGTTAGGGGAAGAAGAAATGGAAGACTGAGTCAGTGCATACCTGAAAGCCAGTGGGGCCTGGAGGGCCCTGTTCTCCTCTCTCCCCAGCTAGACCCTAAGTCACGAAGGAAAGAAAACCATGAACATCAAGAGCCAGATCCTTATGTCTGCTTCCTACTTGTGTGAACCACCAGAAGTATTTATATTTCTTTGTATTTCTTCCAATCACAAGTTTTTCACTTTAGCAAGATAATAAACTAGTCCTAAATGTCAACTAATTGTATCGTTTGAAGTCCCTGATGGTGAGAAAATATCTTCTAAAGCCAGTGAAGAAACTGATAACATATGTTCATTTTTTATCCAAACATAAATGTCTGGAGCCAACTGTAAAATTTGGGGGGAAATTGACTATTGGCATGGAAAAATCCATTACTTTTATATGTCTAATCTAAAAGGTAATTAATGTTTCCATTGTAGTTTGTTTCTCAGTGTTATAAAAATTATTAATCAAACCTTCAAAACTAGAATAACTAAAGAAAGCAAAGCTAACATTTTAAAAAAGATATTTAAATTGCCCCATTCCAAAACAAATAAACATGCCATAATATTTCTGATAAACACAATTTTAAAATCCTAGGATGAAAATATACCTCAAAGGATAAATATTATTCCTTTTTAGTCCATCCAAAAAAACAAAACAAAACAAAACAAAACGCTTAAATAAATTTCTATAAGACACAATATTAGGAAAAAAAACCTGGTATAATCGAGTATTTATATTTTTTAAATAAAATACAGTATAAAATATTTGTCAGACACTACTTTCCTCACATAATTTTCAACTGTGATAACATAGAGATGATGAGGTAGCTTTTACCATCAGCATTTCATAGAAGTTTAAAATGAAAAGACCAATAATTCTACTTAAAAAGGCAGAAGATGCCAGCACAGGAATCAAAAGAAAAGATATAACCGAAATTCTTCCATCTTGCACTTTTTTATTTACTTCCCCCCAGAACCTATCCATGAGTAAAGTCTCAGACAAACATCACTGAAGAATGCAATGTGAATATATTCTCACTAAAACTTACATACCGGGGGGCCCACAGGACCGGAAGGACCAACTTCACCATCTTTTCCAGGAGCTCCCTAGCATCGCAGAGAGATAATTTATGAGGTGAGACCATGAGAATTTGGGTAATTTCATATATATTTTTTTCTTTAGCAGAAAATGTGTAGTTACCCTCTGCCCAGGAACACCAGCATTTCCTGCTTCTCCAGGTTTTCCAGGGTCACCCTAAAGAATCAATGCAAACTAATTTAAATTTCAATCAGTTTGCTATAAACATGTCAGCTCCAAGTGAGGATTATGATGAGATGGCAACATTATACACTGTACTCACACTGCTACCTTTGGGGCCTGGAAGACCCATACTCCCAGGCTGCCCTCTGATTCCTATGGAGCCTGGAGGACCTGGCCGGCCATCCTCTCCTGGAGCACCCTACAAAATTGACAGGAGCAATGTAAGTTTCACATAAGTTCTCTCTGAATGTTACATCACCCAAATTGTCACTTGCCTTTCCTTACTACAAAAGTTATGTAAGTTTTAAATTAAGCCACATTTTTATTTTAGTGAATCAGGACAGTTGAATGTTCTTAAAAACAACTGCTGAGGTATTTGAATATTTAGAATGGAGACTTTATTCTTATTCTATACACAAGCCTCATCTTTATGTCTCTTTACATTCTCATATTAATAGGGGAAATCTTCCTTCTTTCATTTACTCTTGTTTGTGGTAATGAAAACTCAGGACTTCCATTTCACATTTACTGTATAAGGAAAGGGCCCAGAATATATGAACTGTCAAATTTATACCCACTTATCTCTTAAATGTATAAAATTGGAAGGATATCAAGAAATGAGAATGTTGCTAACAAATTCCACTAATATTAATAAATACATCACGGAAACTTTTTCACTTATGTCAGAGAAGCAATTACAATCTCAAGCATTTATTTCAATACAACGCTATCAATTTTTGGTCATTTTGAAAATACGCAGATCCTTAATATTTGCTTCCAGGAGAGGAAGGTACATTTTAAATATGTAAACATGATCAGCATCCACCTGATCAAAAATGTTAACCTTAAATAAGCATCTTACCATGTAAGTTGCATGTCTATTGAGAAATATTAATGGTGGTGGACTTTTGTTTAAATTACTTACCAAAGGTCCAAGTTTTCCTTCAGGACCTTGAACACCAGGATTTCCTGTCAGACCCTAAAAATTAAAAGCAATTGTCAGTTTGTTGCTGACCTGCAACTGGAGTAAAGATTCTAAAGAGTAAAAATAACACTGCATTAAAAAGATCCAGTTCCACTTTGCAATGCCCACTCTCAGTAGCCTTAGGCTCCTCTAGACAAACTCACAGGAGCATCATGGACCCCACCCAACCTGGCTTCAGGATACAGGGCAGGATACAGGGCAGACAACACAACATGCAACAAGGCCTCACTTGTGGGGCTCCCCACTGGGAGGAGTCCTCACAGCACAGCCTTCAGGGCCAGACTCTAAGCCTCCCACAATGGGAGGCCCGATGTGAGAGAATCAGTCTACGTGGTGGGTGCAGGAGCCACCCTGGTTTGAAATCTCACATAACCAATATTTGTAACAGCACCTTGGACATACTATACTGGTCCCAGCAAGGTGAATGCCCAGGTACAAGTCCCTGCAAACTCAGGAAATCCAAAGCTATGCCTCCTACCAGTTTTTTTAATTCATTCATAGTCCTCCAAGTCCAAATGCAGTCTACAATCAGGGATCATTTTTACTAAAAGTAATTGAATGGTCATTCAACTGGCATTCCACCTTTTATCATGTGTCTAGGGAAGAATATCGAAGATATCTATCGAAGATGAACCCAATGCCTGTTTCTCACGTAGAAGGAGAAAGGGTTGTAGGAGACTTTTACTCATATATCTAACACTGGGTTCAGGACAAAGAACTTATGTTAAGCCAAATGTATCTTTCCATGAAGCTTTCTGTATAATCCTTTTCTCTTTAAGGGGCATTGTTGACAACTGAATATAAGGGTAATTCCATAGTTCTAATGAATTTTCAAGTGACATTTTGTTAAAATGAAATTTGTCAGGAATTCTCTGTGCTAAAAATCACATAAGTTGTTCATCAGCAAGTAAAGAAAAATCATAAAAATTGATAAAGGATTTTCTTTTCATATCAAGTGGTAAAATTATTAATACATACCTCTTTGAATAAAGGAGACTAGAAGGTTTATTTTCTATACATGATAAAAAATAGCAAACCATTCATTATTTCAAAAATAATGAATCAGGTCAAACCCAAAGAAAAAAACAAAGAAATGTTCCAAGTCGTGAAAGCAAGCTATTAAAAAAAAAAAAAACCTTTAAAAAACCTTTAATGAATTCTCAGGAGCATATCTCCTGGGTTGATGTAGCAAAAAAGTGCTGTGTTCTTACCCGAGCACCTGGAAGCCCAGGTTCCCCCGGACGTCCTGGATCCCCCTGACCTCCTTTAGGTCCTGAAGAACCTACAGGACCCCTCTCTCCTTGAGCCCCCTGTTCCAAAGCAAAGCAGAACATATCAGAAAAAAGGGAGTGCAGGGAAACAAAAGCAAGCATATATAAAATCCTTGTTTTACAAATCAAACCACTAGTATAACATAAAAGAGTTTGTCAAAGTAGTTACAAAGACTTCTTTGTAAACCATGTCACTTCACATTTTGTTCTCATTTGGATTCCTTGTAGAATAGAGGTTTTTCATCATTAACTAATGAAAGTTGTGTTTAGAGCCTCACTCCAATAACTTAGATTTAGAAACCCCCAAATTTTGAAACAGTCTAAATTTCTAGATAAAGGAAAAAATATATATCAGCTAAAGGAAAGATTTATGGCTTATTCTTCTCAAGAATGTCCCTGGAAAGTTCGAAAACAAACTCCAATACACCTCCAACCATCGTCCTTCTCCCCTAGGCCTCTATAATGAAGAAATTGCACAAGAGGGATTTGGCAGTAGAAGTAACATCTGTGTCCAACTCTTTTCTAGATCTGGACCCATGTGGACCAAGGCTAGATCACCATGCTGGACAATGGCATCTTTTGCAACGCTGCCCACAGGAGTGTCAACCTTGATAGGATAACCTTACCTTTGGTCCAGGTAAACCATCAGAGCCTGGAAAACCACGATTGCCAGGAGCACCCTACAAATGACCAAAATGTGATTCTTAATTGTGGATGTTTTTGTAATATATAATGAGTGGGTGATTTTTATTCTTAGTACTGTAAGGTTTTAGGAGCTATGATCAACCCAACACAGCAATAGATATATATAAGAAAAAATAACCTGACTATACAGAAAGACATTTTAAATTTTGAAAACTACATGTAAGTACTGAGCCAAAATTATTCAAATCAAAAAATATTTTACCACTTCATTGTAAAATTAAACGTAGAGAAAAACTGATACATAGATATAGATACAAGAGGTAAAGAAATGGTACCATCTACCACAATCAAAATGTCAGTGACTGCAGGCATTAGTATTGTCTCTGATGTGAAGCCCTTTGCATTTTCTGAGGTTCCGTACAAAAGTGAGGTGATATTGTTATTCTCCCTTTCAGACCTGTTTCATTATAGTCCAGTCACAGCAACCTTTTCTGGTCTTCAAAATCACTAAGCCCTTTCTGGCCTCCTGGATTTGCATTTTTTGTTTCCTCTGCTGAAAAATGCTTTTTCTCTCAAGTTTTCTTGCTGGCTCATCTTAATCTTCAGATCTTAGCTAGATGCCATCTTCTCAAAGAATCTTATTTCCTAACCACCTAACCTAATGCCACACTACTGTCATAAGTTACTCTCTACCACATCACCCTGCTATTCCCTAAGTGTATATGGCACTTATTAAAATGTGTAATTATATTTTTATTTACTGTTAACTTGTTTATTGCTTACCTCCCCACTAAACTATTGTTTACTAGCCCCCGCATGAAGGCTGGAACCATAGCATTCTTGTTCACTGATGTATCCCAAGCACCATATACCAAATTGGCATAGAGCATTTGTTCAGTCAATATTAGATGAATGAATGAATGAACAATGATTAGACAGTTGGCTCCCTGAATTCAAAGATAGCCATACTGAACTGTGCAATGCACCTGCCAGCATTTCTCTTTATTGCTCTAGTTTTCCTCACTATTCCAAAAGTTATTCATGTAATTCCCCCACAACTATAAGAATTTATTCAATCATTAAAATTTTACCCTTTCTCCCATGGGGCCTGGAGGACCAACTGTTCCTGGATCACCTCGGGGACCTCGTTTGCCTTCTTCACCAGGTGGGCCTATTGGACCCTGAATGCCATGTGGCCCCTATTGAAAACAGAAGGACAGATACCAGAAAGAGCCATTTGACAAGGGAGTTATAGTCAAAAGATTCATTTAAATAAGTCAGTCACAAATTTTAAACTATATTAAGCAAACTATTTCCATCCAAAAGTATTATAATTCTCACTGTCATTATTTGAAGTACTTGAGTATTTTGGGCTTACATTTCTGGATAATATTCATGTTCTTCTTATCATTTAAAAGAAATAAAACCTTACCGGTTCCCCTTTTGGGCCAGCTTCTCCTTTGAAACCTGGAACTCCTGGATCACCCTAAAATAAAAACATTGATAATTTTAAGAACCAAGATATTTATCCAGCCCAACCTGCTTTAATTATTACACTGAATGGGCCTTGAAAATTTTCTGCAGCTGAGTCTGTACTGAATCAGCAGTATAATAATTTTTTTAAATTATGCAAATCTTGTAGAATGTGTGGAAAATTTTATAAAATCCAGTATAGTTAGGTAGTAGTTTGTATATTTTACAGGGGTCTTCAAAAGATTTACTTTTAAAATCTTGTTTTTAATCATGCATAGTAGGATAATTAGAATTATTCAGTTATTATTACAATTTGATAATAAAAATTAGAACTAACAATGACAACTTCAATAGATAAATCTATTTAGAGTCTATTTTAGGAAATAGATTTCTTCACCCCAAATCAAAATAATTTTATATTTATGTTCTATTTATTGAGATTTGACAACTTCAATTAGGGTATTTTATCTTCAGAGTATTCAAGAGTTTTGGGTATGTATGTCTTTATAATACCAACTGTACTATAATTTGTGGGAACCAGATTGCTAAATTGAGAACATGATAAAATCAAATGTAAAATACCAACAACACGCATGTTTTTATAAATTTGTCACTAGCGTTTAAAAAGGATTTATCAGCATAATCAAATTACTTAGATCAGGATCTAAAATATTTGTTTTAAGTAGTACTAGGAAACAAAGTTTTGTTATATATCAAGCTAAAAGATACATAAGCACAGCTTCTCAATGTGTTTATTTCTTAAGAACTAACCGTATATTTTTACCAATAGATAAATATATGAATATAAAACATACAAATTTATACAAAATGTGGAAACTCATTCAATATAAACAACATGTTGGAAGCACTCTTCAAGAATAAATCTTAAGAAATAGCTGTTGAACCCATTTTAGCCAAGTTGTCATTATAACCCCCCATGAAAACTCCGTATTTCCCCATACTGGCTTGCAAAATGTCTCCATATTTGTTATGTAACTCTATAAAATTCTATGAGGTGGATCATGAAGTTATGACCTTACTATTTTAAACAAAAGAACACTAAAATTTAACATAGTGCAATAATTTTCCCCTTTGAATTTAAACATGTAAATTGTACATTAACATTTGGCTTCCACTTTACAAAAATCCCTACCTTCTTTTGCCTCATTCAAATAAGTCACATTATCTATGTTTCACTGTATCTCATTACATATTATTTCTCTGGCGATCTTAGTTGTATTATACTAATGGATGATAATTCTTTGATAGACATTACCGGTTGGCCTCGAATTCCTGGAGGTCCAGTGCTACCCTGAGGTCCTGGAGATCCAGGGGGCCCTGCTAAGCCAGGAGGACCAGAGGTACCCGGAGAACCCTATTGGAATGCAAGAGTAACATGATGAGCAGAGACCTAGGCACAAGTCTATGGTCACTGTCCAAAGGATTGTGCCCATTTGAACCTCATGTGGCATAAATGAAGTTAGTTACTCACTGTTGGGCCTTTGGCACCAGGCGTACCATCAGTTCCCACTGCACCCTAAAAGATACAGGAAAAGTTCATGAAATATTAAGCCATATCTAGGGTGGTATTCAGATGTCCACCCATCTCACAAAAGGAGGCAGAAAAATTACCAAAAAGAAAGAAAGGAAAAATAAATCAACCACCATTATATTATAAAAATCACTTTTATGACTAATTAATTCCCTTTTCCATAAAATAGACAAAATTTGCAGAGTTGACAAGGGACATTTTTGTTTTCATGAGTTCTAAACACTCATTCAGAACTGAAAGAGAATATATTAAAATATGGTGCCTTTGTTCAAAAGTTATAAAACATGTCCAGCTTTCAGTGATAATTTCTAAATATACTAGGAACTTACAGGAAGACCTTGAGAGCCAACAGGACCCGGTAGCCCAGTTTCACCTCTTTGCCCCTGAGGACCTTCAGGGCCTCGTGCCCCAGTGGGACCTGCTTCTCCCTAAAGGGGTATGAGGAAAACGTTAATTTAAGAAAATATCAGTGTGGTGTGTTTCAAAACTGACTGCTTATTTGGAGTTTTACATTTTACACCCAATCATTTAAACGAGTCGAGAGCACAAAGTAGTTTCCAGGGGTGTGTACCTAACTTAGCTTAAGGGATGGACTCACTTCCCGCCACTCTGGATGTGATGATGCCCACGGCATGCAGACCAGAGCAACCTGGTGAAGGTCACCTGATAGCCACCCTTGTTTCAACCCAAGATAGGAATCCAGATAGTAAATAAAAATACAGGATGCCTGGTTAAGTTTTAATTCAGATAAACAACAAATGATTTCAGAATAAGTTTGTCCCATGCAATATCTGGAACACATTTATCCTAAAAGTTTTTTCTTTATTTATCTGAAATTCAAACTTAGCTGAGTTTCTGCATTTTATCTAACATATTAGGTAACTAATGTAAATCAAATCGCAGAGGGAATCACTATTATCCTTCACTGAAATACAAAGAACTAGACGTGAAAGTTTATTCTTCATCTAGAGAGCCAGAGAGCCTGGAAGAATATTACAGGTATAGCAGAATTTTGGCCAAAAACAAACACCGGGGGTGGTGGTCTTTATGTTGGGGGTGGTGGTAGGACAGGGAAACAATTTCTAAAACAGTTTTGTGAGGTGTTTGACTTTATTAAGGAGTTTTCAGTAGCCAACAGCCCGTATTAGAAAATCCCAGGAGGAGAGGGAAGTATCCAGAGTGAACTACTGTATAAACTATGGTGGCTAGTGAAGTCTTAACTAGAGGCCACAGTAGGAGCAGAAACCACTTCCTGCTAAGTGAGAGTCCGGGGCATTGTGAGTATTCTTCCTTGAATTCTCTAGCCAGAGCTCGGTGTGAGGGTGGAGAGTCTTACAGAGAGAGAGAGGGAAGGGATTTTGCCTATTTTGATTGAGGTACACAGGGAGTTTGGGCCTTCCAATGTCAGAGTCAGTGGCAGCAGATTTAGGACTTCAGGGAGCAGATCAGATACAGAGGAGAACTGAAGCAGGTCCTACTCGGCTGAGTTCACAGTGAGTTCTCAGTTAACGGAGGGACTGGTTAGTGAACCAACGGAGGGCACCATTTTAAAATAAAGCAGCTACGTTCCTGTGGCACAGAATTTAAAGTCAGCGTTAGAGACAGCCGAAGAATAATTTGACTTGATGACTCTCACATTTCAAAGAATACTTGAAAGGTCAACTAGAGATTTTCTGTTTGTTTATTTGTTTGTTTCGAAGTTCAAATCCAATCTGAGTGGCCCCACTAACAAGAAGCGTGGGTCTGTACTGAGGGCACCCTCTGCCTCAGGCACTATGCTAAGGGTTTGCATATTTTCTCACTTAATCTTCAATAAAATTCCCTGAGAAAACAAGATTTAGAGAGGTGAGGTGACTGGCCACGGTTATTTTTGTACAGCAGAATCTTGTGAGCAAATCCCTTCTTCAAGATGAAGAAAATTATTGCCAAAGAAAAACCGGGTGTGAGAAAAATCAAACGTATTGTGTTGTTCAAAGTTTGAAGGTAGTGTTCTGAGCTTATTCACTAATTTAGCTAATATAATCTTAATAACCTCCCACTGTAATCCATGGATTTATCATCCAAAGTGTTGAGAGAAAGAACAAGTTGTGACTCACTACAAATGTAAATCATCCCAGCAGAATACTCCAATCCATTTCCACATGGACAGCCAAATAGCCTCCTCACGCATTCCATTAATGATTGTGTAAGTTGCGGGGGTGGAGGTGGGGAGAAGGGGAGCAGAAGTGAGGCCAATATTGTGTGGCCTTTTGACCACCTCGGATTTGTTTTACTCTTCTATTGTTTAGAACATTCTGTTATTTATTACTGCCAGGCACTGTATCCAAGAATAGAGTTCCAATTCAGATTAAACCCTTACCCCTCACAGCCGTTACAATTGTCTGGTGTTGGAGTCCTACTACAACAGATTCTTTGATACTACAAATATATGATTATAAGTAATTCTCTTTTAATTACTTATTATATAATAATATCATATTTTTCATTTTCTTTTTTTTTCCCCTACCATAATGGACATTGAGAATATGCTAGGCTCTTTTCCTTAGTTAAGATCGACTTCCACACGCTTCAATGAAAGAAATGACATTCTTTACTTTGGGATTCAGGTACTTAAGTAATTCATGTCATCAAGAGCTAAATATAGTAACGTCTTACCTTCAACCCAGGATTTCCTGGAAAACCAGCGGAACCAGGTATCCCAAGAGGACCCTATTAAAAGAAACCAGAAAAGTGATTAGACATGTATTTTAATTAACATGAAATCTTTTATTCTGTACTTTGACATATAAGAATAATCCACTTAGTACTTTAAAATCACAAAGATAATAATATAATTTTATCATAAGAACCTTACAACACTGATATGAAATTGTGCTAAAAGACATGTCCAGTGGTATTAAACATAACAGAATTTCCTAGTTGTAGCATACGAGAGTCAGTCACAAACACAAATTGTTTGAAACAATTGCTCCTAGAGAAATTACTTTCTTTGTGTTAACCAAGTAATAAGGATAGTTTTTAGAAAGTTACACATTGTACCAAAATCTAGGACTTCACTTTATAAAAATGGTGATTAAGAATCATCTGGATATTTTGGAGTGATTTTTTTCAGGCTAATAAAGAGTGAATATGTGTCACTATACTACATTTGGGAAGGCATGAATAGAGTCTAAACCACTGATTTAAAGCTGGATTTAAAGCAAATGAGTGTAAGAGGAATTTCATTCTAGGTTATCCTGATTCTTCTTTGAGGACTGTATTTTAAATCCATCAGTTTTGCATTAATAAAAGCCCTTTTAAATTACACTTATTTTTCCTCCCATAGTTTGTTTCCTTTTCATGAGTAACAAGGGAGAAAACATCTTAAGGGCAAGTAATTTCAAATCCGATTTACCCTCCTAGTACTGAATATTTCCCTGAGCTTATTGTGTTTTTCACATATCCACTGTACGGACCATGCTGTATTCTTGTTCTTTTTATATACTCATCTTTCAAGACTAAGCTTAAAAGTTGTTCCTCTTTAAGTCTTTCTTGACTTCTTTGTCTCACTGCTGGTGTCGGTACAGGTAGGTTCCCATACTTCAGGTTGCTTTCCCTATTACAGAAGTTAGCAATAGCATTATGCTACAATATCAATTGATATATCTCTCTTCTTTGATAGGGCAGGTTTCAAAGACAAGTACTATGTGTTTATTGTCTTTCTGTTCCAAGCACCTGGGACACAGTAGGTGCTTTGTAAATGGTAATGAATGTACAAATGGAAGAATGAATGAATAAGTGACTGAATGAATATGAAAGTAATATACTCACCATTGGCCCAGGTTTTCCAGGCATACCATGTGCACCTCGTTGTCCCTAGTTAGGAGAAGAGGCAAGATAACGGTGCATTTTCTACAGTATTTGTTGACAATTTATTTATGTTATAAAAATGTCTATGTTAAAATTGGAGAATGAATATTAAGGTTAACTGACAACTTTAACTAGGTTAATAGCAATAAAAATACACATTTATACAACATGCGTAAAGTAGCAATAAGCACATCTATCCTTACAGCAATAAGAGAGAAAAATCAAGACTGGAAATACAAACTGATTAAAATGATTCTTTTTACTTGAACGTGTCACCTTCTATCAAATGAGCTCAAAGACAATGAAACTTTGAACACCGGGCTCTTCTTAATAGTCAGAATAACCCAGAGGAAGGAATGCGCTCCACATAAAACAAAAACCTAGAGCACATGTGCACACACATGTACACACACACGCACAAAAGAAATTAAGTAGTAGTGAAAGCTGCGGGTGTCACCCAGATCCCCCTTCAGCACAGAAATAATCATTCTACCACTGCTGGAAGTGTTATAAGCTGTGATGGCTCACAGTTGAGACCCTCCCCACAAACTGCTGAAAGGAGTTAGCTATACCAAGGTTATGCCCTTCCATGGTCAATGCAGTGGTACAAAAGATTAGCCCCCATTCAAAACAGTCTGAAGAGCCATCCCAGCTCCACTGTTCCCATGGAATGGAAGGCTCATGAAGATTGAGGTCTCTGTTGCAAATGTAACACAGTTTAATTTCTCCCTATGGCAAATCCTGCTTATTTTAGTAATTTCTTCATAGGTGTAGTTTCTTTATTTTTTTAATAAATTTCTTTCTTTCTTTATTTTTGGCTGTGTTGGGCCTTCGTTGCTGTGAGTGCGGGCTATTCTTTGCTGTGGTGCACGGGCTTCTCATGGTGGTGGCTTCTCTTGTTGTGGAGCACGGTCTCTAGGTGTACGGGCTTCAGTATTTGTGGCACATGGGCTCAGTAGTTGTGGCTCGTGGGCTCTAGAGAGCAGGCTCAGTAGCTGTGGGGCACAGGCTTAGATGCTCCACGTCATGTGGGATCTTCCCAGGCGAGGGCTCAAACCCATTTCCCCTGCATTGGCAGGTGGATTCTATTTTGAATTTTATTTTATTTATTTTTTTATGCAGCAGGTTCTTATTAGTCATTAATTTTATACACATCAGTGTATACATGTCAATTCCAATCGCCAAATTCATCCCACCCCCACCCCCACCCCCGCTTTCCCCCCTTGGTGTCCATACATTTGTTCTCTACATCTGTGTCTCAATTTCTGCCCTGCAAACTGGTTCATCTGTACCATTTTTCTAGGTTCCACATATATGCATTAATATATGATATTTGTTTTTCTCTTTCTGACTTACTTCACTCTGTATGACAGTCTCTAGTTCCATCCACATCTCTACAAATGAACCAATTTCGTTCCTTTTCATGGCTGAGTAATATTCCATTGTATATATGTACCACACCTTCTTTATCCATTCATCTGTCAATGGGCATTTAGGTTGCTTCCATGACTTGGCTATTGTAAATAGTGCTGCAATGAACATTAGGGTGCATGTATCTTTTTGAATTATGGTTTTCTCAGGGTATATGCCCAACAGTGGGATTTCTGGATCATATGGTAATTCTATTTTTGGTGTTTTAAGGAACCTCCATACTGTTCTCCACAGTGGCTGTTTCAATTTACATTCTCACCAACAGTGCAAGAGGGTTCCCCTTTCTCCACACCCTCTCCAGCATTTGTTGTTTGCAGATTTTCTGATGATGCCCATTCTAACTGGTGTGAGGTGATACCTCATTGTAGTTTTTTTTTTTTTTTTGGTGGGGGGTACGTGGGCCTCTCACTGTTGTGGCCTCTCCTGTTGTGGAGCACAGGCTCCAGACGCACAGGCTCAGCAGCCATGGCTCATGGGCCCAGCCACTCCGCGGCATGTGGGATATTCCTGGACCGGGGCATGAACCCGTGTCCCCTGCATCAGCAGGCAGACTCTCAACCACTGTGCCACCAGGGAAGTCCTCTCATTGTAGTTTTGATTTGCATTTCTCTAATAATTAGTGATGTTGAGCAGATTTTCATGTGCTTCTTGGCCATCTGTATGTCTTCTTTGTAGAAACGTCTATTTAGGTCTTCTGCCCATGTTTGGATTGGGTTGTTTGTTTTTTTAACATTGAGCTGCATGAGCTGTTTATATATTTTGGAGATTAATCCTTTGTCCATTGATTGGTTTGCAAATATTTTCTCCCATTCTGAGGGTTCTCTTTTCGTCTTGTTTATGGTTTCCTTTGCTGTGCAAATGCTTTGAAGTTTCATTAGGTCCCATTTGTTTGTTTTTGTTTTTGTTTCCATTACTCTAGGAGGTGGATCAAAAATGATCTTGTGTGATTTATGTCCAAGAGTGTTCTTCCTATGTTTTCCTCTAAGAGTTTTATAGTGTCTAGTCTTACATTTAGGTCTCTAATCCATTTTGAGGTTTTTTTTGTGTATGGTGCTAGGAAGTGTTCTAATTTCTTTCTTTTACATGTAGCTGTCCAGTTTTCCCGGCACCACTTACTGAAGAGACTGTCTTTTCTCCATTGTATATCCTTGCCTCCTTTGTCATAGATTAGCTGACCATAGGTGCGTGGGTTTATCTCTGGGCTTTCTATCTTGTTCCATTAATCTTTATTTCTGTTTTTGTGCCAGTGCCATATTGTCTTGATTGCCGTAGCTTTGTAGTATAGGCTGAAGTCAGGGAGTCTGATTCCTCCAGCTCTGCTTTTTTCCCTCAAGACTGCTTTGGCTATTCAGGGTCCTTTGTGTCTCGATACAAATTTTAAGATTTTTTGTTCTAGTTCTGTAAAAAATGCCATTGGTAATTTGATAGGGATTGCATTGAGTCTGTAGATTCCTTTGGATAGTATCATCATTTTCACAATATTGATTCTTCCAACCCAAGAACACGGAATATCTCACCATCTGTTGGTATCATCTTTAATCTCTTTCATCAGTGTCTTATAGTTTTCTGCATACAGGTCTTTTGTCTCCCTAGGTAGGTTTATTCCTAGGTATTTTCTTCTTTTTGTTGCAATGGTAAATGGGAGTGTTTCCTTAATTTCTCTTTCAGATTTTTCACCATTAGTATATACGAATGCAAGAGATTTCTGTGCACTAGTGTTGTATCCTGTAACTTTACCAAATTCATTGATTAGCTCTAGTAGTTTTCTGGTGGTATCTTTAGGATTCTGTATGTATAGTATCATGTCATCTGCGAACAGTGACAGTTTTACTTCTTCTTTTCCAATTTGTATTCCTTTTATTTCTTTTTCTTCTCTGATTGCCATGGCTAGGACTTCCAAAACTATGTTGAATAACAGTGGTGAGAGTGGACATCCTTGTCTTGTCCCTGATCTTAGAGGAAATGTTTTCAGTTTTTCACCATTGAGAATAATGTTTGCTGTGGGTTTGTCATATATGGCCTTTATTATGTTGAGGTAGGTTCCCTCTATGCCCACTTTCTGGAGAATTTTTATCATAAATGGGTTGTGAATTTTGTTGAAAGCTTTTTCTGCATCTATTGTGATAATCATATGGTTTTTCTTCTTCAATTTGTTAATATGGTGTATCACATTGATTGATTTGCATATATTGAAAAATCCTGCATCCCTGGGATAAATCCTACTTGATCATGGTGTATGATCCTTGTAATGTGTTGTTGGATTCTGTTTGCTAGTATTTTGTTGAGGACTTTTGTGTCTATATTCTTCAGTGATCTTGGTCTGAATGTTCTTTATTTGTAGTATCTTTGTCTGGTTTTGGTATCAGGGTGATGGTGGCCTCATAGAATGGGTTTGGGAGTGTTCCTTCCTCTGCAATTTTTTGGAAGAGTTTGAGAAGGATCAGTGTTAGCTCTTCTCTAAATGTTTGATAGAATTCACCTGTGAAGCCATCTGGTCCTGGACTTTTGTTTGTTGGAAGATTTTTAATCACAGTTTCAATTTCATTACTTGTGATTAGTCTTTTCACATTTTCTATTTCTTCCTGGTTCAGTCTTGGAAGGTTATACCTTTCTAAGAATTTGTTCATTTCTTCCAGGTTGTCCATTTTATTGGCATAGAGTTGCTTGTAGTAGTCTCATGATGCTTTACATTTTTGTAGTGTCTGTTGTAACTTCTCCTTTTTCATTTTTAATTTTATGATTTGAGTCCTCTCCCTCTTTTTCTTGATGAGTCTTGCTAATGGTTTATCAATTTTGTTTATCTGCTCAAAGAAAGAGATTTTAGTTTTATTGATCTTGGCTATTGTTTTCTTTGTTTCTATTTCATTTATTTCTGCTCTGATCTTTATGATTTCTTTCCTTCTGCTAACTTTGGGTTTTGTTTGTTCTTCTTTCTCTAGTTCCTTTAGGCGTAAGGTTAGATTGTTTATTTGAGATTTTTCTTGTTTCTTGAGGTAGGCTTGTATAGCTATAAACTTCCCTCTTAGAACTGCTTTTGCTGCATCCCATAGGTTTTGGATCGTTGTGTTTTCATTGTCATTTGTCTCTCTAGGTATTTTTTGATTTCCTCTTTGATTTCTTCAGTGATCTCTTGGTTATTTAGTAACGTATTGTTTAGCCTCCACGTGTTTGTGTTTTTCATGTTTTTATCCCTGTAATTCATTTGTAATCTTATAGCGTTGTGGTCAGAAAAGATGCTTGATATGATTTCAATTTTCTAAAATTTACTGAGGCTTGATTTGTGACCTAATGGAGAATGTTCCATGTGCACTTCAGAAGAAAGTGTAATCTGCTGTTTTTGGACGGAATGTCCTATAAATATCAATTAAATCTACCTGGTCTATTGTGGCATTTAAAGGTTCTGTTTCCTTATTTATTTTCATTTTGGATGATCTGTCCATTGGTGTAAGTGAGGTGTTAAAGTCCCCTACTAGTATTGTGCTACTGTCGAGTTCCTGTTTTATAGTTGTTAGCAGCTGCCTTATATACTGAGGTGCTCCTATGCTGGGTGCATATATATTTATAATTGCTATATCTTCTTCTTGGATTGATCCCTTGATCATTATGTAGTGTCCTTCCTTGTCTCTTGTAACATTCTTTATTTTAAAGTCTATTTTATCTGATATGAGTATTGCTACTCCAGCTTTCTTTTGATTTCCATTTGCATGGAATATCTTTTTCTGTCCCCTCACTTTCAGTCTGCATGTTTCCCTAGGTCTGAAGTGGGCCTCTTGTAGACAGCATATAGATGGGTGTTGTTTTTTTGTATCCATTCAGCAAGCCTGTGTCTTTTGGTTGGAGCATTTAATCCATTCATGTTTAAGGTAATTATCGATATGTATGTTCCTACGACCATTTTCTTAATTGTTTGGGGTTTGTTTTTGTAGGTCCTTTTCTTCTCTTGTGTTTCCCACTTAGAGAAGCTCCTTTAGCATTTGTTGTAGAGCTGGTTTGGTGGTGCTGAATTCTCTTAGCTTTTGGTTGTCTGTAAAGCCTTTGATTTCTCCGTAGAATCTGAATGAGATCCTTGCTGGGTAGAGAAATCTTGGTTGTAGATTCTTCCCTTTCATCACTTTAAGTATATCATGCCACTCCCTTCTGGCTTGTAGAGTTTCTGCTGAGAAATCAGCCGTTAACCTTATGGGAGTTCATTTGTATGTTATTTTTTCCTTGCTGCTTTCAATAATTTTTCTTTGTCTTTGATTTTTGCCAATTTGATTATTATGTGTCTTGGCATGTTTCTCCTTGGATTTGTCCTCTGTGGGACTCTCTGCACGTCCTGGACTTGGGTGGCTATTTCCTTTCCCATGTTAGGGAAGTTTACAACTACAATCTCTTCAAATATTTTCTCAGGTCCTTTGTCTCTCTCTTCTCCTTCTGGGACCCCTAAAATGCAAATGTTGTTGCATTTAATGTTGTCCCAGAGGTCTCTTAGGCTGTCTTCATTTCTTTTCATTCTTTTTTCTTTATTCTGTTCAGCAGCCGTGAATTCCACCCTTCTGTCTTCCAGGTCACTTATCCGTTCTTCTGCCTCAGGGTTTCTGCTATAGATTCCTTCTAGTATGGTTTTCATTTCAGTTATTGTATTGTTCATCTCTGTTTGTTTGTTCTTTAATTCCTCTAGGTCTAGGTCTTTGTTAAACATTTCTTACATCTTCTTGATCTTTGCCTCCATTCTTCTTCCGTGGTCCTGAATCATCTTGACTATCATTATTATGAATTCTTTTTCTGGAAGTTTGCCTACCTCCACTTCATTTAGTTGTTTTTCTGGGGTTTTATCTTGTTCCTTCATCTGGTACATAGCCCTCTGCCTTTTCATCTTGTCTATCTTTCTGTGAATGTGGTTTTTGTTCCACAGGCTGCAGGATTATAGTTCTTGCTTTTGCTGTCTGCCCTCTTGGCAGGCGGATTCTTAACCACTGCACCACCAGGGAGGTCCCATAGGGTGTCGTTTCTGAGAGCACTCCAAAAACAAATTTCCTGCACACGACTCTGTTATAATGCCATTTCCTTGGAAAATTGACCCATATGTCATTGGTGCCAGAGGTAGTCAAGAAAACCGATGCTAAAATGGAGGTTTAAGCTGGATTCCTCCCTGGCCAGCTGGCAATAGATGGAGTATGGACTTCTCTTGGCATGCTATAGTGATTCAGTAGTAAATATTGTCTCCAGTAGTGAACTCAGATAGGGTACAACTGTAAGGGAGTGGGCTATGGGTGCAATAGCTCAGGCATTTGAGAAAGTTTAGGGGATGTAACAATTACAAAGTTAATGGAACTGCATGGGTCTTGTCAAGTGAATCCATTGGAGAAAGATGTTGAAAGGCTGATGGTAATTAATCATCAATATAAATCTCCCTAGCAGCATTTAAAAATATTGTCATCTTCTAGGGAAGAAAAAGTTGAAGATTAGGCCCAGGACTTTATTATAAAGGTTTAAGTGCTCTTGAGAAGGTTGAATTCTAAAATGTGGAAAGTCTGCTATGCCATGGTCAGGGCCCTTGATTGGAGGGAATGGGACCTTGAAATTTGGCATTGGGATATCTTAGAAACTTTGAAATCTCAAATACCCTGAAGCCTCTGGGCCTACAGAAGTGGTCCTTACCACCATTAACAGCTTATACTTCTCTCTTGCTTAAAGATGAAACAAAGGCCTCTACTTTATCAGACAACATATGCCACCACCACCATCACCTGCTCCTCCCCCGGCCACCAGACCAACAACTAGCATCAAGTCACAAAATAACTGCATTGAGGAAATGCTGTTTCTGATAAAAGAGTGAAGAGACTATACACTAAAAAATCTATAAGTCCTATACATCTTGTAGAGGCAGAATCCAAGAATGTATGGGACTAGGTCCTGAAGGTACTGGATCAAGAGGGACAGGATATAAAGCTGGAGAATTTTAATGATTTGGAAGCACTCTCCCATAATACATATTTAACACCCTGCTAAAGACCCTGGGAAATGTTGTTAAGAGGGACAATAGTTCTTAGAAACTTGGAAAGCAATGGCACACACTAAGTGAAGCAGAAATGCTGGAACTGCCTGGGCAGATGGTATAATAAAGCACAGAGAAGTGAACACAGTAGATTGGATATAATATGTATGGCTGGATAAGGCAATAGCTGACTATATTCTACAATATTCTCTACATTTCCAGAGGATACTCTGCCTGTAAGTGATAAAGAATGGCCTAGTGAGAGGGTCTCACTTCTCCTGAATCAAGGCCCTGACTTTGGTATCACTGAGAAGCACTAAGGTGGTTGTCTTCTATGGGATAATAGTAGGGGATGTTATAAACCTGGGAATTTTAATTATAATGGGGATGATAGGATATCAAAATAACAGAGGCCAGGTGGCAGTCCTTAATTGTCAAAAGAAAAGTGGGTGAAATATAATGAACTGCAAGTTTGAAATATTAGCAAGTATCACCCAACTTTCAGAGAGCTGTGATGAGAATGAACAAAATAACGCCCTCCTCCAGGTTCAAGGTAGATGGACAGACAGCAAGAGAATTTCTCAATCTGTACAACTAGGGAATATGATCAGGAGGCTCTAATCTTTAAAAGGGTTTATTCATAGTACTTACCTTTTAGGATTGTGATGAACAAGAGATAAAGATATTTAGAAGAATGCTTGGCAGATAATAAGTGCTTGATAAGTATTACCTGTTATTATAATGTGATTACTATTCCAAAGTCTATGATTCTCCATGCTGCTAAATTTTTTTATTATTTCTTAAATTCTGTATTAAAATAAGTAGGCAACAAATGTACTTTGGTTATGTAAGATGTTAACATTAACAGAAGGTAGGTATAGTGTACAAGGGTACATGGAAACTCTCTTCTATTTTTTCAACTTTTCTGTAAACCTAAATTTGTTTCAAAATAAAAAGTATAAAAATTACAAAGTAGGCAACCAGTATGTCATTCTCATTTAAAACGCATATTCAGTAAAGCATTGGAGAGAGTTGAAATACACATACTTACAGGAGCACCCTGTGGCCCAAGTCTCCCTCTCTCTCCTGGCATTCCTCTTGGGCCCTGCAGATGATAGAGAAACATCTCTTGAAATATCTTACTTGAATTTCTAGGGTAGTTTGATTTCACTACTCAAATCGATCAAGACTCATTATAATTGGCCTAAATAGATTTCACTTAACCTAGCTTTAATGGCCTAAATCTACAATAATCCTGATTTGATCACTGGGCACTGAAAAAGAATAAGGGCATTCAACAAATAAGAAAAACAATGTAATGCAGGAAGCCTTTTCTATTTGAAGGGGCAATTCTTTTTTTTGCGGTATGCGGGCCTCTCACTGTTGCGGCCTCTCCCGTTGCGGAGCACAGGCTCCGGACGCGCAGGCTCAGCGGCCATGGCTCATGGGCCCAGCCGCTCTGCAGCATGTGGGATCTTCCCGGACCGGGGCACAAACCCGTGTCCCCTGCATCGGCAGGCGGACTCTCAACCACTGCGCCACCAGGGAAGCCCTGAAGGGGCAATTCTTATAGTGTGCTTGCCTTTCAACTGATAATAAAGGATTATTTCACCAGCTAACATATGTTCTCTAGGTCCTTTTTTCTTTTTTTTTCATTTAAACATTCTCTTAGTATAATCTAAAAAAGCAAAGAATTAAATTTATACGTACCATTGGACCCATGGCACCCATTGGTCCAGTAGGGCCAGCTTCACCCTAAAGCAAAAATGAGATCATATTACAATATGAGAAACCTTCAATTGATATTCATATCATTCTGTTCCATGTGTGTGTTATTTTAAAGGTTTATTTTTCAAAGTGAGCATTTGAAAGGTATACTTTCAATGAAGGACCTCAAAATTCTGCTGTAACACCTTTTCTCAAAATACAATGGAAATTTAGTTCCTACAGAAATAAGTCTAAAATAAAATTGGGGATTTACGCAAGATTGATAGAACTATCATACCTAGCCACATTAATTAGAATTAAAAAACTATTTGTCTATGTCTGATAATACTTTAGGTCAAGTAAAATTTAGAAAGCTAAAATTGACTGTAATATTCCTTTAAGATCTCTTATAGGAAGCTTAGAAATGACAAATTTAAAGCCAAATGCTTTTCCATATATGTATTTCATCGTACTTTCTACTAAAAAGTCATCTGTACTTCCTGAATGTTCTCTTTCCCTCTAGAAGCATAAATAAATTTGGGAAAGAAATGATGGCCAAAAGGCCCTAGAATTAAAAGGGTACTAAATAATGGGACTAATGAACCATCTAAAACTCTCAGATATTTTTAAAGAAAAAAGAAAGAGTAAATGTGTTTTAGAGGGTGGATTCATAGTGCATCTTTATATAAAGATAACAGCCATCCTACATTGGTAGAAACCCAGTGCCATGGTGGCTGTTCTTGGTGGCAAAATTAAGTCATGTTGTGTACCCTGCTAAATCTATTGCCACTCATCGATGAAAGATTATATTTATCTATTAAATTTATCTACTTAACTATTCATTTTTTATACTCCTCTTTCCTCCAGAACTATTTAAGGTGGTCCTGAAAAATATTTTAGACTTGAAGCAGAACAGAAATGCTATAGTGAGGTTGTACTGAGATACTATACAATTACCTTGGAACCGATTGCTCCAACTTCACCTTTAGGGCCTTCAAGACCTTTGTGTCCCTGAGAAGAAAAATATAAATTTGTATTGTACTGCTTTTTTGAGCCTCAGAAATGTAAAAGAAGAACCAAAAATAAGCTCACAGAAAGTACCTTATGAAAACGGATCTCAGATTTACAGTTGTTACTCAAAATGTTTCCAAATTCTCAACCTTTTTTGAAAGTCTATTCAAAGAAAATTAAAGTAGGGTTTCCCTCTTTAAATAATGTTTTCAATGTGAAATGTTCTCACCTTTCAAATTTTTGTGACTTCATAGAAATTTATTTTATAGCAACAAGTAAAAAACCTATGGTGGCCTTAGAGAAAACAAATAATTATAGAATTTATATAGTTATAAAATATGGTTTATATCCAGGAGTGATGTTCAAAATATTTAATGAGTATAGGAGCAAGCATTCTAATCATAAGCTCAACCACTCAAAACAGAGGCCAGTCAATGTACACTGAGTGAATATCAACCATGCTTTCAGATAGATAGATAGATATGTAATTTCTATATATGTATGTAACATAATAGTTACATATTAATTATCCTGAGTTATAAAGAGAGAGGCATTCTATAGACTTCCATGTCTGAGTTGGGGTGAGTTGGCTAGGCACCCCCTGTGATCTAGTACACTTTTTAGTATTGTGTCATTTATTCCACTATACAGTAATTGCATATTTTCTTAACTGAATATCATTAGCCTGAAGCTGAGAGTCAGCTTTGGGCATTTCTCATTTATCACTGTTTTTTCTTTTATAGCACAGTATTCATAGTATTCGCAGTATTACATAGTAAGAACTCAAAATACATTTGTTTATAGAATCAAATGAAATTCAAAGGAAATGTAAAAAAAAAGCATTGTGATTTTGGTAACTGCAGATGACTACTACAACCACAGCCAGTTAAGGGCAATTGACAAATGGAATTGTAACGATTTTGAAGGTAATGCTCCCCAGACCCTACTCTATAAGCCACAGTATCTAAAAGGATTACAGAGGATTGAACTTACTCGGTGACCCTTCAGGCCTGGAAGACCAGGAGCCCCAGGAAATCCTCGAGCTCCCTGTTGAGGGTAAAAAAAAAACCAGATAAGGCATTTCAGAGTCATTAATTGCATAATACACTTTTTCTTCCAAGAAATATCTGCTACATAGTTTTTCACTAACAAACCTAAGAAGAAAAAGGAGAAGTATATTTTTACCTGTCAAAATACATCTAGGTGATCAAAAATTAGCAAGGCAAATGGAAACATGTCTTACACAGAGACACGGATTAATGTCAGGTATTGATTTGATGACATTTTCAGATTTTCAAATTATATCACTGTATTATAATTAATAAAGAATAAACAACAAGAAAATAAACCTGAGTCAAGCTGCTCAGTGTCTGAATCAAGCAGCTCAAGGTATAGGAAAAAAAATCCGAAGAACTTAAGGAAAACTATGCTTTCCTGCCTTTATATCGTGTTTTATTTGTGGTAGAAGAATGTATGTGTAGCAAACCAATATGATTTATTTTTTCTGAACTTCTAAGTATTAGCAGCAGAATATGATTAGAAAGATTATATTAAAATGTGATCAGAAATTTCTTAAAATAAAATGTTCAGGAGAAGCTTGTGGATTTGTGATTGTTTAAAAAACTGAGAAAATGAAATATCCAACAGAAAAGAAAGTCAAGAAATACGAAGAGAATGGGTTGGCTCCTTGACTCAGCTTCTTCATTTCTGTTAATTCTATTCTATTCTAATTCTATGCATCCTTCACGTAAGCAGATTAAATAAAAAGAACAATAAAAATCAAACACTAAATAAAATCCAAATGGCATGACTATTTTGAAATGATGCTTGAAACTTTTTCCTCATACCCTCTTAAAATAGATAAGTGACTTAATTATTCACTTATTCTGGTTGACTACATTGATTAGGTTTTGAACTGGATGCTATTAATACTGCCACCAGTAGACTGAGCACCTTGATAGCACAGACTGATGCTATCAAATATTATCAATTATTATTATTAGTCTGCATATCCCTGGCACTTAGCCTTATGCCTTAGTAGTGGGCATTCAAGAATAAGCATTGAATAAACAACTGAACGAAGAAATGGTTTAACATTCATCATCTTTTTCATCTTCTTGACATTCATAGTGCTTTTCCTAAATCTTTCTTAGGAACTTCTCTTGTACTAGCACAATCTAACAAGTGAAATCCTTCTGTTCTGTATTATCATAGACTTTACTTAAAGTTAATTGAATGAATAAATAACTCAATAAATGAAATTTGTATGATAAAAGCAAAGCAATAATTCCTCTGCGACCTCTTCCAGGGAAAATGTTTCTGGGGGGTTTTCTAGGGGGTTATCTAGGGGGTTCTCTAGGGGGTTATCATAGTAAGGGCACATCAAACCATGCTCTCTGAACAAATAAAGTTCCACTAATTCTTCTGTTTACACAGCCTGACTTAGGAATTTGTTCACTTCAAAAACTCCCTTTAAGTTTTTCCACTGGAATGCTCCCCTTTACTGAGATTCGACTCCCCTCCATCCTGAGCAGAAACTCAGTATACATCCATCTAAGTCTATAGGGGAATTACTGAGCTATGCTATTTCAAATAATTAGTTAACTTTTGAATTTTTGTGGTCTGCAAGGGAATTCTCATATGATTACATATCTCTAATATAACAAGAAAATAAACCAGATGTACTAGTGCTCATAAAATTTTCCTCATTCTGCTGACCCAAGACTGTCATCACACCCCAATCACACATTGTTGCATCGCACTCACAGAATGCATCTGTGACATGCTGGCAGGGCACGTTTCCTCCCCCGTGGAGGGCCCACGCTGTGAGTAGGTGCAAGAGTGTAGCAGGGCAGGAGGTTCAAGCCTGGATTGGTTCACGTGGACATCTGTGCTAATGACTAAACCATATGTCTTTGTCTGCATGGACTTGTCTGCATGGACTTTTCAGGGGGAGGAAAGGAAAGAGAGAGTGGGGAGCTGGGGAACTGGTTTTGTGTTTGTAATGAAATAATCCTTACAGCCTTGTAAATTCCCTTAAAAGATCAGCATTTATTTGCTTAAAAAAAATCCTAGCATTGAACCCCATCAATCTTCAGAAAGTAAAGGGGGAATAATTCAGTATTGTTGGATGTATTGGGTGGTAGAAACATTAGGATATTATCTGAAATATATTAAGTAGGTGGCCAAATTAGTTTAGGGGATTTTGGACAAGGAAGAAGTTTAAGAGCAGGAATGTTAGAACATTTTTGCTTGCTTATCATTTTCTAATTTTCCCCATTGCCTGTGTAGTGCGTCCTAGGGGAGGGCCTATCAAAGTAATATGAGTGAAGAAAGAAAGGTGGGGTCAGAGTGTGGCCAAATGGCCCAGGTCTTGAATTCTGGTGGAGCCAGTTGCCAGGGACTTCTCCCTGTAGTAAGCCAAGCGGGAAGAAAACAGCTGTATTAGGAGAGCTGGTGATCAGTACACCTTGTCATAAGATTTTTGGGGCCAGAACATCAATCAAGAATTTCAGTCAACAATAGGGTTTGGGGAAGCAGCCAAAAATGAATCTTGTCCACAATTTATTGTTCTAGGATATAAAAAACAAATCAATAAACCCTTTAAAGCAGTTGTTTTCAACATATGAATAATACAAAATTAAAAATACTAAAAATATCTTTAAAAGAAAAATGGGATTGATATGTTGTGAAATTTAAGTAAGTCAAGCTGGTGACTTAAATGAAAATTTGATACTCATTTTGGAAAGAATCCATGTTAGGTTATGATATAATTTTCTATCTCTAGGAGGGTCATTCATACGGTGCCAATGCAAAGCAGGCAATTGGAATTAGCTATCACCCTGGCAAATCGCCCTGTTTCAGAATGACAGAAGAGAACACATCTTGGTGACAGTGCCTAATACATGCGCAGGCAATGAATTGCGAGGTAATTTTAAATGTTCTTTATTTTTTGAAGTTTGTCTTTACATTGTTGTATTGATCAGTATAAACTTACCGGAGATCCTGCAAATCCTACTTCACCAGCTTTTCCATTTCTACCAGGCTCACCCTTCATGGAAAAAAAGCAAAGTAGAGGGAAGCAAAGAGGAATTAAAATGTTCTCTCCTGAGACTAAATGACAAATCAATTGCAGATAAAAAGTCTTACTTAGAAAGCTCATGCCCAATGCTCTAAGCAATGTAAGAACACAGCTCTATTCCTGATGGCAATCCATTAGAACAAGTCAGTTTGTGATTTCACTCATTTATCAGAAGAGGAAATAAATATAAATTATACTGGTCTCACCTAGCTCACCCTTTTATGAACATCAAAATTTACACACACACATACACACACACATGCTATGAAATTCTACATCAACATGTAGCACTGAATTAAATAAATATGCTTCTTACAATGATATGTGCCATTTCTTTCTTGTGATGAAAAAAAGTTTAAGAACTACCAGAGATATTTTCTTTATGGCCAAATTCATTGTAATCCACTTAAATAAATCTCATGATACACAAAGAAAAAATATTTTCTTGGTTTAATGTCACACGGACGTTGATGGTTTACCCATAATTTTATCCTCAACTTTGGTACAACTAACAAAAGAATCCAGAAAAGCAAATCTGTTGTTATACCCTGTTCTTTGCTCTTTGATCAAAGAACAGGGTGTTATTTGTTCTTTGATCACACGTTCTTAATGTTAAAATCTGAAGTTTAGTCATAACTTTAATTAAAAATTCAATGAAAGAAATGTAGCATTTCTTCAAATGCTCAAAATTTCTTCAGTGCTCAAAATGAAGCATTTTGAGCACTGGAGAACAATATTGACACTATTTTACTAACACATTTTTAAAAATCCATTTAATGAGGGCCTCACAATGATGTTTTGGGATCAAAGCAATGTATTTTTCCTTAAGATCACTTCAAAAGCTCTACTACCAAAGGTTATTGCTATTGTGACAATTCTAGTATCTCATGGAGAAATCATAATGGAAAACATGAAGAATGCAGGCAAGGATACAGTACCTATTATATTATTATTATAATAATATAATACCATCAAAATTAAGAGCACTTTTAAATTTTGTAAAATTCCATTCTGACTTCTCCAGTTTTTAGTGACTTTAATGACAGAAATGGAGGAAATGAAATGGGAACCAATGAATAACATTCATGCTAACACTGTAGCTCCTTCTTAGCCTCTTTCAAAATTTCAAAGCAAAATGAAGAAAGGTAGCTTACATCTTCACCAGGTTTTCCAGGAGGGCCCTCTGGTCCACGTGTACCAAGTGGACCCTAATAAAAAAATGAAATAACATGAAAGGAACAAAAAGAATATTTACCTATATTTACCCATCCCCATCAATGATATAATCCAAAATATGGCTGCAACAAATGAAAAATATCATAGAAAATAACTTTATTAATATTCTGAATTTTATGTTGTATCTGTCAGATTATGTGCTCAAAAGGAAAAAAGTTCACAAATGCAAGTATCTTAGCACTTTCTGCTGACCACATTCAAAGCCTCTGAATTTAAATACTCTGCCAAAAGAAACGTACAGCTTAAGCACAGTGCATAACAGAGGGCTCCTGAATTGGACTGGAATTTCTTGCCACATTAGGAAAGAGCTGGTAATATAAATAACTCATGACATCATTATAATGGTGGACCCATATTTAACTGGGTCTACATGCTTACTTGACATTTACCATTGGTCCAGGGTCACCAGGCTCACCAGGAGGTCCTGTAGGGCCAATACCACCCTAAAATTGAAAATAAATTATATATCTATGTATAATTTATGTATAATATGCAAGTTATATAAACAAACCAAAGAAAAACATAATACTAAATCCTACACTCTCTGCAGTATAATGCAATTGCTCAAAATGCTGGCTCTACCACTCTCCACCTGTGTGACTTTGAGTGCGTTACTTAATCTCTCTATACCTCATTTCCTAATCTGTGAAATGAGAATAATATGGTGCCTACTTCATTAGGCTGCTATAGCTCTTCAGATAACTAATGCACATTAAGAACCTAGAATAGTGCTGGCACAGAGTGAGTTCAATAATGGTAGTTATCTCCCTCTTCTTCTTCTTTATCAACTACAGTTGCCATTCACAATGGCAGTAATATAAAATAGCTTGAAGTAAAAGTCCACACACATGATAATGAAAATACAGTATCTTTGATTGAGCTAAGAATTCCTTTCTTTCTCTCTTTTGAAAAATCATTTCCTACTGCCTGTCAAATTGCTACAAACATTAAAATGGCTCTACATCACTCTTTTATTGGTATTTGATAGGCTATAGAAAGAAAGTACAGTATTATATTCTTTTTAAAGATTCGATGGAGTGATCATCTTCACTGTTATTTTTAATAATACCACATGGTGATGTCCTATGATCTGATTTCAGAGCTCCAGAGTTGGCACGTAACTAATTATGAGAATTTTCACCATGACATGAGATAATGATGTGTTATTTCAGAAGCACAGGCACATAAAAATTCTTTGTATTGGAGATCAGTAACATAAAGAAACCAGATAATAAAACTTTAACATCATAAAGAATCTATGAAAAACATACTGCATATATTTCTAAGTGAGTGAAAATTAACTGAATACAGCCCATTCAGTGAGCATTAAAATATACAATTCAAAGGCCAACCAAAAGCAGTCATGTCACAGAGACCTTATTTATAAATTTTTCTTTTTTTGCTACAGTATGTAATTTAATTATAAGAATACTTACCTGCTGTCCTTGTAAACCTTGAGGTCCCCTTGGGCCAACAGGACCCTTAGAAACAAATGAGAGGAAAAGTTGCATAGTGTTCATGACAATTAGTTGAAACGTTTCAAAAATGTTGAATCAGCTTTAGAATCTGGAAAAGTAAAGCTCTGACAGTGAAAAGGTGATGACGTCCTTCTGTATTTACCTGGAATACAACTAAATTCAAAAAGATTAAAGCTTGGGCAACATTTGGGATGATTTTACACACACCCTCAGTGTCATACAAAGAAATAAAGAATGTGCCTGTACACACCCAGTGTCTTTGGGACAAGAACACTTGCATTGCTTAAGGGGTGGTTCTATTAAAGCAGAACATCCAACAAAGAAAAACCTTGGCAAGCATAAATTCGTTATCAAACCGTCTATTTCATTCTTCAGCTTCACAGCAGCTAACTCTTATAACTTAAAATGAGCAAGTTGAACTAAAGGCTTATGAAACTATCAATAATAATGACTAGATTATTTTAAATGTAAGTTTAAAACAATCTGGGGCACTAAGTTTTCTGGGTTATTTCTTTCTTTCACAACATACACTTAAAGTATCCACACAGGCTTTCCCCATTTAACCATGAAATGATTACACTGAGGCTTAACCAAAGGAAAAAAGGAAAATGCAATTTTAAAAATTATTAACAAATGTCTATGTAATTTTTTTAAATGTCACACTTTAAAAGGTGAAAGCAATTAAATCAAAATCTAGTTTGTTCTTATGGCAAAAACTTAAATTTTTGTTTTGGATTGATCAGATATTTAGCTAGTAAGAAAATAAAAGCTTCATTTAAAAAAAATAAACACATATGTAATTTCAAACGGTTAAAAACTCATATATTTCAGAAAAATATCCCAAGGTAATCATTGAATGAGACCATACTGCTACTGACTTAGAATGTATATAAACAAACAATGTTTAAGTGACTTAAAATATATACAAATAATGTTTAAGTTATTTTCTGGCCTTAAGGATGGGTAGAAGGGGTGTTTATGCAGTCTGACTTTACATTGTCTGAAATGTCATTAATCTGGGATGCCTTTGAATTATATTATGAGCAAAAAAGCATGGAGAAGTTGCTTTGAAAAGTGTTAATTCATTCAATGAAATTGCACTGCTCCAAATACCCAGGTTAAAATACTTACTCAGAGAAAATGGGAACCTTTCTAGCTGCTGAAGAAATTCAAAAGAGAATGGGGATGGCCCAGTGCATAAATTTTAGAGTTGTTGGCATAAGGCAACCAGAGAGTATTAAATAGGAAATAATAAAAACTTAAAGTGGTAAAACTTCTCATTTCAAAATTTTTTCAAATAACTTTCTAACAGGGCTGCCCTGGTGGCACAGTGGTTGAGAGTCCGCCTGCCGATGCAGGGGACACGGGTTCGTGCCCCGGTCCGGGAAGATCCCACATGCCGCATAGCGGCTGGGCCCGAGAGCCACGGCCGCTGGGCCTGCGTGTCCGGAGCCTGTGCTCCGCAATGGAAGAGGCCACAACAGTGAGAGGCCCGCGTACCACAAAAAAAAAACAAAACAAACAAACAAAAAAACTTTCTAACAATACCATAAAAGTTTTTTTTTAATTTTTAAAAAGTACAGTTTTTGTTGAGGTGGTGGTGGTTATATGTTTTAAAATTCTTTATTTTCTTCAAATACTAAGTGAAAAATACAGACAGCCCTTTATTAATGTAGACAAATATTTTGCATAGTTAGGAATGGAAAACCATTGGGCTTTTAACTGGTACACACCAGGGTTTGATAAATAAATTGAATGAATGAACTGATGGATGGATATGTTTTAAGAAGACACATATCACTTCTTAACTAGCCAACTCAAACCTCTCTGCACAATGGTTTTTCCAAAGTACTTTGATTATCAGTAAAATCTGAACTTACCACAGAGCCAGGCATCAGTCCTACTTGACTCCCAAGTCCAGACTTTTCATCCAACCCAGCCATCTGAGCTGAAAACGGCTGTAAAAGCAATGTGTTGACATTATTTCCACAGTAAAAGACATATATCAACATACTTTTTAAACTGAGGAGTGTACATTCTCTGGGATTCTTAAAGAATGGCTCTTCTGAGAATCATTTTATCTGATTTTCTTCCATGGTGAGAGCATGCCAAGCAACTGAACAAAACCTAAAAGTGCCTTTAAAACATTTGTCCTAAAGATTGCAGATTCCATTTCAGAATATTTTACTTAGATGATATTCTTCTTTGTTTGTGGCCAACTTTAAACTGTACTTATATAAGTTGATTACAATTTTACAATCCTTTTAATGAGTCCCTGAATGTTCCAAAATTGGCAACAGTTTTACCTACTCTCTTTCATATCTAAAAATCTCTGGTAACCCAATTGACCAAAACTGCCCATACTCATTCCAGGAGTTCTATTAATTTCCAGATTTTAGTGGGAAAAGAATGTGCATATTGTTTTAAAAATAAACTGGCAATTCCTTCTACAATGTGTTGAAAATCAAATGTAAAAAATTGTTGTAAAAGAAAAATCATATTTCAGGGTTCCATAAGTTCCCTTGTTGTGCTATGCAATCTACTCATAAATCCCCTGCCTCTGCCACTAAGAATTCAAAGAGGCAGGTAAAGAAAGACACTTTGTTTTATTTTACTTCTGGCAGGAAACTGATATTCAGGAAATAACCAGGTAGCATTTTTAGTGTCAACTCAGTGGCTCTTTCATATACATCATCCTGGATATGTCATCCTCCCTTGGTGTAGAGGACATGACACAGATTTTGTCAGCATTCTGAGCCTAGAGAACAAAGGATAAGGACATATTTCTCTTATCAATTCATAGTGGGAACAATATTACTGGTCCTTCAGGATCAACAGAAAGTACAAAATTCCAATGACCAGAACTGACATTGAGAAATACAAATAATTTGAAGCAGCACTTTTAAAAAGTGCTACTTCGAATTTTCCAACAATTCCCTGTGGATTTCCTAGTTTTATTGTTATTCACAGCAGTATTGTGTTCACTTAAGCTTCTCTTGCAGTCAAGGGTCAACATCTGAACTAACACAATTTAAAATCATAACAATAAATCAAAAAATATTTTATCTAAAGATGATATTGAACAATGCACACATCTCACCCTGTTCATGCCATCGGGTCCTGGGTGAGATGGATGTCCAGGAGGTCCTGGGGCACCCGGTTGACCAGGAACACCTGGTTCTCCATCGATTCCCTGAGGACCACGAGGACCCTGGAAAAATAAGCCAGTAGAAATTAGAACCCATTGCCAAATATGTACTTAATTGAAAGCAAAAATCAGACTTCTTGATGGAGATAAAGTGTTCATTATTTTTTTTAAAATAGCAACCCAGCCACCTACAGTAATTTCATCAGCTATTCCAACACTGCGGATTTCAGCCCTGGTCACAGCCTCTACCAACGGGACGTGGTACATTCTGGGTAAGAATTTTACTCTTGATGTGTTAAACCCCCAGTAATGAGCCTTCTTGAAATAATTATAAGAGTGTATTCAGTTCGTCAGTATTCTAGTATAAGCTTCCTTATTTGGTTGAGTTTTGCTGTTCAGGGTATCTCATCAACGATTTCTAAATTCACTTGTCTGTCTTAGATTAAATTTACTGTGTATGTTCTTGCTTAACTTTCCCCCACTTAAAAAAAGAATGTGATGGATCCTTGATTGGGGTTTGTGGTTTTTCTCATCTTTCTAATTTTTTAATGCTTCACATAGCTCCTGGCTCATAGTAGACACTCAGTATGTGCTTATTACATTTTCACATTTCAATCCTCTACTCTAGTACTTGAAGTCTGGCACACTTTATTTTCCATACTACTCCCAAATGTAGTCCAGACCAATGAGAAGTAGAGGGAAAGGCACGGGGACTCAGCCAAGTCTACTTCTCAGGGCAGTGAGCAATGAGTTGTAGCTGCTGAATTCCACCCTCCTCCTAGCCCACATTCTGAAGGCAGGTTGGGGAACAGCCACGTCCTCAGTTCTGGAAATGCTCCGACCCCTAACCTTAACATTCCCACAAGTCTTGTTAACTATTTTGTGGCTTTTTAACCCTAGAGATTCTTAACAGGACCAAAGAAAGGAAAGGAAGGATGAAAAAACTCAATATACTTTTACTAATTAGAAGCAGGGATCAAGAAAAATATGATGAGTTAGAGTTTAATAGTAAAAGAATCTTCTCATGCCTAAGCATGAGGATATCTTCCAGCCCACAATAAGCAAATATAAGCTGGTACAGCAGAGGGAATAAATGCAGGACAAGCAGAGGGGGCAGAGGGGGCAGTTTGCATATGATGGTTTGGGGGAGGGTGGCACAATAGCTATTCAGAAATTTAATTAATGTATTTTAATATATTTAAACACTCATGTTTGACATGTTTACTTCCTAGAGTAGTGGAATAATTAAGCAAATTTATGTGTTCAAATAGAAGTAGATAGCTTAGCCTGAGAAAACTCACATTTTGAAAACTAATTTCTCAGAAAGTTATTCTCACCCTTTAAAAATCAAACCCCTTCTGACTCCTAAACCACTAACCATTCACTGCACTCTTTTTTCATTTTACATAATGGAGGCTAATTTTTCATTGCTATCTATGACTTCTGGATCATATGAATGTGACACCGTGAGCTGGAAGTGTATATTGTCAGTGGTGGCATAGAAAACATAGTAGTCTGACCTACTCAGACTACTGCGTGTGGAAAACTCTTAATGTATTTTTAAAATGTGAAATTGTTAATTGATAACCAGGTTTGGTTAATATAAAAAATGAGCTAAAACATTCTCTCTGCTCTTAAAGAGATTTCCAAAGAAAACCCAAAAACTACATTTAGTTCCAGTGCAAGTAGAGAGAGGTTTGGGCAATATTAATCTTCAAAAATTTGTGTCCTTCCCCCAGCCCTCTGTGATTAAAAATCATGTTTCAAAGTCTGCTCTGAAGACAGTTCACTTTTTCATTGACTTCATGATGCATTCTGTGCCTCCATGGTATATGCTCTAAATAGCCTACATGATTTACTTTTATACAAATTGAGATTAAAATTAATAAAAACTTGTGAAAATTATCCAAAATTAAGTGAACATAATAAGCAAGATTATAAGTGAAAATAAGAAAAAATATTATAATACATGATATTTTGCTGGTAAATATTTTAAAAAAAATTATAACTTTAGAATACATTAAAATATATATTTTCATATTTCCAAGTGTGCTGAATCACATAAGTTTTATATTAAGGTAAGTATTCTATTTATAATCATTCCTTCCCATCCCCCAGGATACTCCACTATCTCAGGCAGCAAACCACAATAAAACATACTTGTACATTGCCACTAGGTGGCAACATTTAAACATTCACAAATAGAAAGGAAACATAGTGACCCCAAATTGTAAAGAACTTTATTCACTGATGGTTAGTAATATCACACACACACACACACACACACACACACACACACACACTATGAAATGTTATAGTTGGTAATAACTGGTATATTCCCCATTTTACAGATGAGGGAAGAGACCTATAGAGGTTGTGTCTTGTGCAATTAGAACTCATCACACCATTGACTGTCTACCTCTTGACAGGCTGCTAGTTTGTCACTATGAATTTACCAGGACAATACACTTAAAACTAAGGATATGTGATGAGAGACAGTCATTATGATCATTGGCTAGTAATGAGAGCTTCAAGAGAGTATCTCTATATCAGTAGTTCTCAATCTTAAACAATTTGCTCCCCTCCCCCACTCCCCACTGCCAGGGGACATTTGGCAACACCAAGACACGTTTTTATTTGTTCCAATTGTATGAGGGAGGGGGGCAGGTGTTTCTACTAGCATCTAGTGGGTAGAAGTCAGGAATGCTGCCAAACATCCTACAATGTATAAGGAATGGTCTGGCCCCAAACATCAGCGGTGTTAAGATTGAGAAACTGAGCTCTACTTCACAAGCTTTTGTAGTGTTTGATGGTAATGAAGGAAGGGGAGAAAAATGGTATTTATGACTGCAGTACCAGCCTATATTGTGTCAGCCACAGCTTTTGTCCAGGTAAGCATCTCCTGCAAGTCTTGGGACCTGAGGCAAAACATTCTACCTATAGGTATCTTATGACGTCATGCCAGTATCTTGAAAACAGCCCTGATGGGAGTATTTACACCAGGGAAATCAGCAAAAGCTACAGGCATATTCTTTTTTTTTAAACATCTTTATTGGAGTATAATTGCTCTGCAATGATGTGTTAGTTTCTGCTTTATAACAGTGAATCACTCCCTCCCACCCTCCCTATCCCACCCCTCTAGGTGGTCACAAAGCACCGAGCTGATCTCCCTGTGCTATGCGGCTGCTTCCCATTAGCTATCTATTTTACGTTTGGTAGTGTATATATGTCCATGCCACTCTCTCACTTTGTCACAGCTTACCCTTCCCCCTCCCCGTATCCTCAAGTCCATTCTCTAGTAGGTCTGTGTCTTTATTCCTGTCTTGCCCCTAGGTTCTTCATGACCTTTTTTTTAAAAAATAAGTCAGTCATTAAACATTTACCATCACACCAATGCTTGCTAGGATTAAGAGAGGAACAAATTTCTACTTGGGTATCTGCCAGGACTGTCTTGCTTGATTCCAGGTAAATAACTACTCCTCGAAGTTTTACACACACACACACACACACACACACACACACACACACACACACACAATTCACATTGATTGTCTCAGACTTAACCAAGATAGAAAATGGAGCATATAACATACTAAGTCGAGGAGAGAAGAGTAAGAGGACTGAGGAGTAGATTCACTGAATCCTAACAGAAATTCTGGCATTCCAGCAACTAACTCCACAGCAACTTCTACCTAGACTTAGGACTCAGTTTTATCAATTATTCTGGGCACAAGTACATTGATACACAGTGTTTTCTGCATGACCACCCACCCTCCACCCACCTGAAGTCATCTTCCACCTGTCTCTGTCATCCTAGACCCTGGACAGACATCTGAAGATCTACCAACAGCATTTAAGCTACCAACACTGGTGAGGCAGCTCAGCAGAACAGCAATGAAGAATGGGCCATAAGGGAAGGGAATTGGGACACAGTTTTGCTGCCCACCTACATGGCTATGAACTCCTTCCTTGGGGCCACTGTCATTTACCTGCATACCTGCAAATACCTTCCATAACTCCAGCTGTGGTTTGGAAACAGTACTGGCGTCACCCTATACTTGGTGAAATGTGTAGAAGCAAAGAACCGTATCAAAGATGAAACCAGTGGCAAGAGTTCCTAGCAACATGATCTAAAAATATGTTTTATCCTTATTTATATATTTAAGGTTGTTTTTTCCTTCCTGGCTCATCTATTTTTCCCATTTAGATATGGATAAATACATCTTTGGAAGGTTAAAAATCCATAGAGAGTTAAATTTTAGTAGATATCATTAGACAGAAAATTAAGCAGTAGAAATTTTTCTGATTGTAACACGGATAATGACAGCAATATACAAATTCGTCTAGGTATTTAGTACATAAAGGACATAAGTTTTTGAGGGTGAGATATAAAAAAAGCAAAAGAATTGCTACAATAGGACTTGGTAATAAGAGAAAAATCTGGCACGTATTATATGATAACCTCATGTCTTATCTCAAGAATATAGAATTGATTATTTAAATTTAAAGATGTTCCCTTTGGTAGTGAATTTGTTGATGTTTAAAATCACTCCTTTGATAGCTCCGCAGCAGCCGCTCAGTGAAAAAGCCAGTGTTACTTGGGAAATAAATTCATTACACAACCACTTGAAAGAAAATTTTGTCCTCTAATAATTTCTTTTTCCTTTATCCTATTTGCTTATTCCTGTAGCAACCACAGATCACAGAACTTGGGGGTTTTATCTCAACAATGCATTCTTGGCATTGTTAAGTCATGATTTACAACCTCTGAAAACAACATGAGGTACTCATTATGTTTCCTTAGATTCTACTTTATTTTAATTTGACCCCCTAAAGGACAAATAAATATCATCTGTGTTATCTAAGAAGATGTTAGGTAATTATTAGCATGTGATGCTTTCCTCTGAATCAGGATCGATACGCAATTACCTCATGACCTGAATTCTATGTCACATTTAATAGAAATGAGAAACGAATGGTGCCACTGGCTCTTTGCTGCATCCAGGGAGCTTAGTGTAGACGGGCTTATGCAGTACACAGTACAATTCGCAAAAAGGGAACTCCACTGCCAACTTACAGGTTTTCCTTTTGGGCCTCTCTCTCCTCTTGGTCCTTGTGATCCTGGAGGTCCCTAAAACAGAAAACAATGGTTATGCCTGCAAAACACATATACTTCAGACATTTTTGTTTTAAAGGTTTACCGATATAAGAAAATTGGAAAACAGAAATATCACATTTTTAAAAAATTTAATTCAGTTGAAGACTACAGAAAATAAACCCATGTGTATATAAAAGCTCTGTATGCATAGAAAGGCTGTTTCTTTTAGCACTGAAGCTTAAAGACTTGAAAAGAAGTGTAAAATCATGGTGCCCAATGAGCTGTATATACTAGTTTGAACAATAACTGTAAATTTGTAAGGATTGTTTCTTTGCTGTCTTGTCTCAGACACAAAAAACTTACGATTCAGATTTGAGAACTACAAAATCGTACAAACTTCAGATTTCCAATTTTCTGACGGAATGTATGAGTTCATATTGGTACATGATATCTCAAACTGTTCATCACTATTCAAGTTGCTGATGAAAGCAATGGAAAGAAAGGCCTCTTATTCTACTATTAATTTGTGTGCCTTCAAGTATCTAGTATCTTTTTTTTTAACTTGATTTAGAATTGCATCATCTCCATCGTATATTCAAAATCCACTGAGAATTTTCCAAATGGTAATTGTAGTTATTTCTCTATTAAAATAACAAATGATTGGGACTTCCCTGGTGGTCCAGTGGTTAAGAATCCGCCTTCCAGTGCAGGGGGCGCGGGTTCGATGCCTGGTCGGAGAACTAAGATCACACATGCAGCAGGGCAACTAAGCCCATGTGCTCCAGAGCCCGTGAGCCAGGACCAGAGAGCCCGTACACCACAACTAGAGAGAAGCCCACGCACCGCAATAAAGAGCCTGCGCACTGCAACAAAGGATCCCACACACCACAGCTAAGACCCGATGCAGCCAAATAAATAAATACATATTTTTTAAATAACAAATTATTATATTTCAAAAGTGGCATTTTGTGCTGATATCTTAAATTAACCTTTTTTTTTCCCCAGAAAATGGCAGTTGCCAGGAGAATTTTATTTCTCTTCAAAAGAGTTTCAATCAAGTTGTAAAAATTAGACTGTTCATTTACTCAAGTCAACATACAGTATTGTTTAAAAGCAAAAGCTTCAGAAGGACTATAGCAGGTCTGTTAAAGCGTATCAGTATTTCACTTATGTTAATTTAATGTGTTTTAAAATTTACAGGAATTGTGTGTGCGTGTGTGTGTGTGTGTGTGTGTGTGTGTGTCTTATCCATCTGGTTACCTGTGAATGCTACCACTAATCCAAACCTGAAATCAATAGTCTTTTACGCTAAACCAGAAATATGCTATCTGATGCATAATTTCTCAAACTCTAATGTAATATATGATTTAATTTTATAGTAACAGATGAAATTAACAGTTTGTTTCATTAAACAGATAAAAGGAGTCTACCCTTAATCATTGTCAAACAACAGACTAATATGCCCTAGTTTCAATGAGTACAGTTAACCTAATTAGGGTTCATCAATATCATTCACTGTTGCAAAGGACTTCTTAAACTTGAGGATGTTTCAAAACAAAATGTTTCAAGAAATCAAGCATCATTATTTTATAGTCTATTGTCTTTTCATAGATATAATATCCATAAAGATTCAGTATCTCAAAGAACTTAAGAGTACCATGAATATTGGAGGAAACTACTTACTGAGGGTCCTGGACGTCCACGTATGCCTGTTACCTAATTGATAAACAAGATAATATGTAAAGATAAAGTTTCTAAACAGTTTTCGAAAACTTAATAGTCTAACAAATAAGAACAACAAAAGCCCAGTGAATTTTTTTAGAACAAATAGATGTTGATAGTTGATGCCCATTTCCTCCTAGCCTATAAAGCTAAGACATTATCTAATTTAAACTCTAATATAGGGAGGCAGTACTGGTATAGTGATTGAGAGCACCAATCCTGGAGCCAAGAGGCCTGGGTTCAAATCCTAACTCCATCCCTTCCCTTACCAGTTGTACGACCTTGGACTAATTAATTACCGTCTCTGTACTTAAGGTCCCTCTTCTGTAAAATGGTGATAATGATTATGAAATTCCCTCCCTCTCAGAGTTGTTGTGAAGACAAACAAATAAATATTTGGAAAGCGCTTAAAACAGCACCTTAGACATTGTGTTTTTAAATGAAAGAAAACAATATGAACGGTTTACTTTTTAGGGAATCTTTGTTAAAGACAAGCCAATTGAAAAGCAAAGCAAAAATGCAAATATTGTCAAATAAATCAACATGTTATACTTCTGTCTTGACAAAATGATGATAACTCCTTTAAAATCTAGGAGAGTGGTGAAGAACTTTCATCCTCTTTAATGATATACTTTTTGATCATCTACAAGTCTAAATAACTCTTAAGAACTCTTATACACTATGGAATTTAAATCAGGATAATAGCATAACATATTTCCAGAAGTGTGGCACATTAAATCATGCCTTTCCGTTTGGATTATACGGCTATTTATACTATAAAAAATGTACATCTTAACTATCACTTTATATTCACATACATTATATTTAATTTTGTAAAACCCTAATTTACACCTTTAGTCATGCGACAATAAAAGTCAGGAAATTGTGAAAAATAAATATGAAATATTGTATTAAAGAACTGATCTAGGGGCTTCCCTGGTGGCACAGTGGTTGAGAATCTGCCTGCCAATGCAGCAGACACGGGTTTGAGCCCTGGTCTGGGAGGATCCCACATGCCACAGAGCAACTGGGCCCGTGAGCCACAATTACTGAGCCTGCGCGTCTGGAGCTTGTGCTCCGCAACAAGAGAGGCCGCAATAGTGAGAGGCCCGCGCACTGCGATGAAGAGTGGCCCCCGCTTGCCACAAGTAGAGAAAGCCCTCGCACAGAAACGAAGACCCAACACAGCCATAAATAAATTAAAAAAAAAAAAAAAGAATTGATCTATTTTGGTTTGCTTCTTTTATACTAAAAACTTGGTTATAAAATAAATTCCGTTTTTGAAAGTATGTATATAAGCAATAATATATCAATACAACAAGGCTATAACTAAGTTTATCAATGGTACATGAAAGCAGTATATACATATATACTTACAACAGGCACTAATCCTGGTTCTCCTTTTTGTCCCTATGAAACAAAATAAAAGTTTAATTAGGGCTTCCCTGGTGGCGCAGTGGTTGAGAGTCCGCCTGCCGATGCAGGGGACGCGGGTTCGTGCCCCGGTCCGGGAGGATCCCACATGCCGCGGAGCGGCTGGGCCCGTGACCCATGGCCGCTGGGCCTGCGCGTCCGGAGCCTGTGCTCCGCAACGGGAGAGGCCGCAACAGTGAGAGGCCCGCGTACCACAAAAAAAAAAAAAAAAAATCATAAAAAAAAAAAAAGTTTAATTAGCAAAATATGTGGCTTGTTGAGCATTAACATGTCATATTAGAATATTCCACATAAACACTGGAAATTTCTGTGTAAGAAAGGTAAAAAAATAGAGAAAAAAGTTAACAATCAATCTTTAAAATATTTAGTCAGACATTATTCATGAAAAAAACACTAATCTCAAAGACATGAAAAGAAAATTAATCCAATGTGTGAAATGTGTAAAGTTGTTTCCCTTCAGTTTTTACAGTAAACAAACCGAAAGAGAAAATCCAGAAATGTGGACATATTTGAATTTTCACACTCATATTACATGCCACCTAGCTTTTAGTAACCTATCAGATGCCATTCCTGAAAAACCTGCCATCCCTTTTTTTTTAACTCATGGAAGAATATGAGAAATAACAAGAGATGTATGGCTGTCTTTTAAGAAAAAAAAAAGGAAAGAAAAGAAAGGACATAATAATATTAGTCAGGTAATTCTCAATATCTGTGGAAAATCTAGAAAAAACATTAACTGAACAGGAAAGTAAAAAATAACACAAGAAACTATCATAACTTAAATAAAGTCAGGAAGTTTAATTTGCTCTTATAATAGATGTAGCTAACGCAACAGATATAGATGGAATTTCTTTTGATTCTTAGAACTTTAGATTATCAAAAACTGCATTCTAATAGCATGATGTCAAGTATATAGTTTAAATAATATTGGATGAATTGAATCTTTATATACCTCTACTGTATCACGTACTTGCTTGCATTATTTATTTCAGAATTTGTCTTCCAACAGATTTTGGTCTCCCCAAGGTCATGATTATGTCTATTTTATATTCTCAGCTGGACACACAGAAGTTCTCAATAAATTAATTAATATATTAATTTTCATTAATACACTATGAAAAATGTTTTTTCCTAGGCAATTACAGAGAATGAATGCATTGAGGCTTATATCCAAACTATAGAAAATGCAACGATAATGAATTCTCTTTTATTAAATTTCTCCTTTTACATATACTGTTCTTATATCTGATTATATAAAGAACATGAGTTCATAGTAGGGAATTGTTAAATAGAGGAAACAGAGAGATAAACTAAATATCATACTCATGCCCAGGAGATAATCACTGTTAACATTCTGGTAATCTTAGTTTTCCATCATGTACCTGAGTTGGTTTACCTAATCAATGCCTCAGTATTTTACTCTTAGATGTTGTCTTCATTTAAAACATTATTTTACAATCTTGACAGTCTTAATGGTGGACTCAACGACAGAACAGTACCCTGATCGTACTTGCTGATTCTAATGCTGAGGCAGCTAATACTCATGAAGTCAGGAATAAACTGAGAATTCAGAAGTATTGCAAATGCTTTGCAGCTCTATTTACAATAGCCAGGACATGGAAGCAACCTAAGTGTCCATAGACAGATAAATGGATAAAGAAGATGTGGCCCATATATACAATGGAATATTACTCCGCCATATAAAGAAACGAAATTGAGTTATTTGTAATGAGGTGGATGGACCTAGAGTCTGTCATACAGAGTGAAGTAAGTTAGAAAGAGAAAAACAAGTACTGTATGCTAATACATATATATGGAATCTAAAAAAAAAAAAAAATGGTTATGAAGAACCTAGGGGCAGAACAGGAATAATGATGCAGACGTAGAGAATGGACTTGAGGACACAGGGAGGGGGAAGGGTAAGCTGGGACGAAGTGAGAGAGTGGCATGGACTAATATATACACTACAAAATGTAAAATAGATAGCTAGTGGGAAGCAGCCACAAAGCACAGGGAGATCAGCTCAGTGCTTTGTGACCACTTAGAGGGGTGGGATATGAAGGGTGGGAGGGAGACACAAGAGGGAGGAAATATGTGGATATATGTATATGTATAGCTGACTCACTTTGTTATAAAGCAGAAACTAACACACCATTGTAAAGCAATTATACTCCAATAATGATGTTTAAAAAAAAAAAGTATTGGAAATGGCTCTACAGAGGCAGGAGGATGCTTCAAGGTAGACTGAAGCACACCTACAAAAAGACTAGAGGAATAGGGGATCAACACATATGGGAGGCAAAGTAGAACAGGCTTATCTCTGCACTAGCTTCTAGACTAGGTCTTTCCATTTTTAACATGAAAGTAATACAAATTAAGAGCTAAAAGAGCTTTTAAGAGCTAAAAGCTAACCTTTTAAGAGCTAAAAGAGCTTTCTTTGAAATATTAATAAAATTTTAATTGTTCAGAGAGGGTATGCAAATCTGTGTCCAATAAATAAAGGAGTTTATGAGAATGATACTGAAGAAAATGTTCCTTTTAGGAACAAGTCTAGAAAAACAAGAAGGGAGGAGAAATTATTTCAGGCAAAATTAGAAAAATGAGCCTCCTATTGTTCCACAATACTTGATACGGGATTAAATGTTCTCTTATCAGGTTCTGATAACAAATTTATCTAATGATTCTATGATTTTTCTTATTTTGGAAATAAGCCACATATGTAAATATTTGTTGCTTTTGTTAATATGGGCTTTGAATAAATCAATTTATGTGGAATGATAATTTTACTAAATTTGATTTCCATACCCCTGGGAAACATAAAATTCAAGTACTCAGATTCAGATGAGAATTACAGTTTATTTTACTTCTCATCTGTTATTCATCACTTAATGCTCTGTGGACATGCCTCATCACTTTTATAGCATGCCGTTACCATGGAAGCAGTCACAGCATTTTTCCCAGCATCATGTCATCTGTATTATTTGCCTCCTACAGGATTTTAACAAGGGCTCAGTAATTATTTGGGGGTTAACATGAATGAATGAATTATAAATAAAAATCAATTTTATAGAAACCAAGCACAAAATGTATTTATATAATATTACTCTACTCTCATATTTCTGATGACGCTTGATAATAAATAACAGGGTTATGAAGACAGTAGCATATAACTAAAGCATGCTAAATTAACAGCTGTTTTGAGTGTGTCCAGCTGTCCCATTCCACCTTTGGGAAAAGGCAGTAAACTAAATGACATAGCCTGACAGTTGTCCCTCAGCAAATTGGGTGATTATTAACCAAATCAAATTGATTACATTAGGGCAGTTCTCACCGTCATTCTTTTTTTATTTCACAGATTGTTTATCTATCTACCTACCTATTCACCTATCTGTCTAGTTTGTTTGAGACCTATACTCAAACCTTTATGTTTCATATTTTTATAGCTTTCAGATGTATATTAAATGTGAGCTGGAATCTGTAGTCCTTCTCCTTTAACATATATTCAAATGTAAATAGCTTCACTGATATTTATGTCAAATAAGACAAATTTATGGTGTTGCCCTCTGAACCAAAAAATGTAAAGGTGACAAGGACCTCCTCTTGATAGACAGCATCACTTTCATTTACCATGAAGGTATTGCATTGCATTATCTGATTATCACTTTACCAAAGTTCCACTGCATGCAGAGGCAAAGAATTTAAATTTGCTGTCTAAAATCTGCCATGAAAATTGGAATGACTGCTCATTTCCATTCTTGATTCCTGTGCCCAGCCCATCTGGATAAGACCAGAGCAAATTCCATAGTTTTCAACATAACCAGAAAACGGAGAGCACTTCCAAGGGAATGGAACTCTCTTCACTGACTGGGATTACCCATGTCCAGATGACAAGTGGCTAAACCACGGCTATACCCCAATATTGTCCTCTTGAGTGTAAGGCTTGTCTCTCGGATTAGATTTTAGCCTCCTTGAATGTGAAGAAGGGGAGAGAAAGGAAGGTAATGTGTGTTTGGCAAAACGTTCAATTAATTCTTTTAAATGAATCTTTACTTCCCACTCAATGGGCGAGAGACCACGATTCCACTGAAGTAGAACTAATACCCTCCCTTTTCTTCCTTCCTTCCCTCCTTATTTCCTTCTGTTGGACATTCATTAGACATTTAATATATTAATTGGACCTTAATAAATAAATTAATTAGACATTTAATATATATAAGGTATATACTAAGTGCTGCGATAAATGCAAGTAATACAAAGGTTAATATGACACAGTCTCAATCCCTAAGGGATTCACAACCTTCTGGAAGAAACATCTATAAACAAAAATTAACAAAGTGAATAAACCAGAGGCATCTATAATCTATAATCAAAGTAGTTAAACTGTGCTCATATATTTATATTTGTGTGGTACTTTATACTTTACAAAAGGTTTTCAAACACTTCAAAGCACAGTCCTATGTGGATAGCGTTAGAATTTTAAAAATTTACAAAAATGAAACTATGCAAAGTAAAACTTACCTTTCTTCCTCTACCTATAAAAAGAAAAGAATAAATATGTTATTTTATGCAGATATAGTTATTGAGAATCTCCGAAATATTTATTTAAATAATTATTTTTAGAGAGTCAGAATTTAACTTAAACAGCTTTCCCTGTCACCAGTAGATATAATTCAAAAGTTGTTTTGGATCAATATGTTCGTAGGAGGCAAAATAATACATCCCTTTGGAAAATTCTGACGTTATGTGATTATTCTTAACATCCTTTATATAGTATTTAAAATTCATTAAATTATAACATTGACTATTAAAATTATAACTAATTATCTTCAATCAGTATGCTCTGTTTTTGTTTTTTATACTTTTTTGAGTAGGCTATTCATTCACATGGTTAAAAAAAACAAACCCAAAATATATTAATAAAGGTATACAATTATACAGTGAAAAATCTTATTGTCCCCTTTCCTCTAATTCCCACATTTCACTTCTCGCAGGAGGTCACTATTATTAATTTTTCTATTATTAGTCTTCCTAACCAAGAACATAATAGAACATTACATTTACTAAAGTCATCATTTGAGTTAGTAGTGTTTTAAAGTTTTCTTCAGATAGGTCTTGCAAATTTTGTATGAAGTTTACCCTTAGCCACTTTATCCTATATATTGCTATTATAAATAAGACAGTTTTATTCCTATTATTTATTCCATGAGGTAATTGTATATAGTATATCTATTAATTTGTTAATTTTATACTGCACTATCTTACTAAATTGTTTTGTAGTATTTTTTTACTCTATTCCCTCAGGTTTTGTAAGTACACAATTGTAACAAAACACTTTTACTATAAAGATGAATCATTGGACCAATTCTGAGTTGGCCCTTAGCATTAAAGGTAATGCTTCTATTATTAAATATAATAAAGCTTCTAAGCTGAGATGTAAATATTTTATCATGTTAATGAAATGTCATTTATTACTAAGTTACTAAGTACCTATATCAAGAATATTTATTTGCCTTTGTCAAATGTCTTCAATTATGGAGAAAAGCATGTGATTTTTTTAAATAGATCTGCTAAGATAATTATTTTTAATTAATTATTTTTATTAATAGCTTTCCTAATATTGAATTATTCTTTTACTTAAGGAATAATCTCTACTTTTTCATGGCTAATTATCCTTTTAATGTGCTAACAGATTTAATATTTTATGTTTTTTAATAAATTTAAAAATATTAAGTAAATTTATATGATTATAGTTTTATTTTTTGTGCAATTTTGCCACATTTGGCTATCAAGGATGTACTTCATTCATAACAAGTCATTAGAAGTATGCCTTCTCTTTGCATGTTCTAGAAGAGCTTAAACAGCATTAAAATAATCTGTTTTGTAATGGTTTAGCACAATTGTGAAATCATCTGCTACATTTTGTAGGTCTATCTGCTTTACAAATTTTTCTATTTCTTCTAGGGAAATCTGTGTGCTCACTTTTTCTCCTTTTACCAGGGCTAGTTTTAGCAAACTATATTTTCCTAGAAAGGTATCCATTTCATATAGGTTTTCAAATTTATCAGCATAAAGTTGTGCAAAGAAACCTTTTATTATTGTTTTATGTTCTCTGTTTTCATTTGGTCATTTTCCCATTACCATTTCTTATTTTATGGTTAATTTATTTTGTTGATTTCCTGTAGTACTATCTTTTGAATTTACATATTTCTACTGTATTTCAGTTTTCTCACTTTTCAACTCATTTTTTCCTTATGAATTTCTTCTGCATATTTTCAGCTTATTTTGTTGTTCTTTTTCTAATTTTTTGAGATGGATGCTAAATGCACATATTTTTATTCTTTCTTTTTCAATTTTTTAAGAATATAGCTGTAGATTTTTCATTATATTTAAAAAAAATGTTTCATAATGTTTTCAAGAACATTTGTATTGTTTGGTATGTTAGTCCTTCTGATGTTTGAGAAGATTCATATATTGGCTCTACTATTTAACATTATTCTTTTATATTACTCATATCTTTATTTAGACAGTTTCTGTTAGCTTTATTAAAATGAGCAGTGATAAAAATTACAGTGCTTCCTACTTGTTCTCTGACCCTTACACTTTCTTCCAGCACGCAATTTAAGACAAGAAAATGCCCTAGTATTTATCTCTGTAGTGTTAAATGTGCTACTATACTTCTTCTATATGATTTGTCAGCTTTGAATGATATTCTTTGACTTCTGCCTCTTAAAGGTGAGGAATTAGCAAACTCCACTCTACTTTGCCCCTTTTTGTCTTCTCTCTTTATGCATTCTTAGTTGTATTATTTCTATATTGTCAGATTCAATAACATTTACATTCCCATCGGTCACCCTAAACCACTTTTGTTTTAGTCTCTTTCTAGAGTTAAATAGATCAATGCTTATGTCAGTTCTTTGACAATTTCACCAATTAACTCTTGGTTGTCTTGGGTTTGTCCCATAGTTAGTTTCCCTAAGAAATTTATGGAAAGAGTCCCAGAGTTCCTGTATGTTTTACTGTTTTTTCCATAACTTTTATACTTGAAGGAGAGAATGGATTTATCTTTAAACTTTGGTTCCACATATTGTTTTCCTTGAGAAACATGTAGATATTGTTCCACGCTCTTCTGGTATTGAATATTATTACTATGGAGAAATCTGTGACTAATCTGAATAGTTTTTCATTTTAGAATTTATCCATTCTTTTTCACTGATTTTCCAAAAGACTCTTTTTCTTTAAAGTTTAATAACTTTACTAAGATATGTCTCTATGCTGACTCTTCTGGGTCAATTTTTTTAGCCACTTGGTTTCCTTTTTCAATATCAAAAATGAAAGTTTAATTTTACTCCAGAAAAGTTTTCTTGGATTATGTCATTATTTGTTCTGCTCTATTGCATTTATTTTTTCTTTGGGATTCTTCTTTAGGGCTATCCTTTACATATCTTCTATATTATTTTCTTTCAAATCCTTTTCCCTATTTTTATTTTTACTTTTCTCATTTCTATTTTCTACATCCCTTATTGTATTTTCTGCAGTATCAATTCTCCTTGTGCACCTTCCTATTTCATCTTCATTTCCCTATGATGATTTGGTTATCCTTCTACTTATTTACTCATTATTTCTTCTTTTTGTATTTCTAATTTATCACGTTCTTTCTTTCAACTACTTCATTAAGTTTTATTTAGTTTATGGTTAAATGGTTGGTCAGAATTTTTATCTGTTCTGTGATAGTATATTTACTAGTGTGTTCTTTATCTCATAAATTTCGTTAAACTGTCCTACCTTTTTCCTTATAGTATCTTTGTATCAATGCTGTTGTCATCTCTTTTTTTTTTTCATTATTCATCTTGGAATAAATTGGGCTTCCGTAAACCACCTATTTGTAGGAAGTTGTGTATTTTGCTCTGTTTTTTGATATTTGCCACCATTGTTCCAACATACTACTTGCTTATTCCCACAGGTTTAATTTTGCTTTACTCCTGGGGATTCTGTGCAGATTGTGTCTACTTCAGGTAGCCCTTTGGTGTCTTGTTTTTAATTCTTCCCATTACATCTTCCGTATTACCTGGCTAAAAATTAAGTTTGGGTATTTATTCCAGGCAAATTGTCACTGTTGAAAGATACCCAAGAGGATAATTGGTAAATTACTGTGTAATGTTTCCATGAAAATCTTTTGAATACTTCATCATATTTGTTGTTATTTGCAGTGAAATTTGGGGGAAAAAATAAAGCCTTGACACTGTATTGACAAGGATGCATGCAAGTCTCCATTCATGACTGCTAAAACAAATATCCTAAAAGTTTAATATTAATCTTATCTGGTTCACTAAAACACATAAATATGAACTTGTTTCTCTTATATGGAAGTTTTTCTAACATGTTACTCAAATACACAGGCTATGTTAAACACAAACACTTTTCTCCAAAAAAGAACTTTTAAAAACCAGTAAGTTATATCATTGTTTTCTCAAGGAAATCCATTTCATTCTCTTGTCTTTCTTAGTCAACATTAAAAGCATTCTGCATTTCTGAGCCACTGTAATGTAATAGAGGGTGCTGTGGCAATAAATTACATTAGAAATTATTATTCCATTACCAAGGTCAAAGCTGGCACCAGGGAAGAGAAATGTGTTTCTAGATCTCCTCTTAGATATTAATGGACTTCATAGAAAAGCAACAAATATCTTGGAGGCGCCCAGCATGGATAGGGTAACAAATGACCATCTTAAGTACTACAAGGAATTCTCAAATTAGACATAACCACTTAAAATGCAGCCAAAAAAATTCCCTGGTTTTTAAGAAGACAAGAAATAACTTTATTTTCATTACTGTTAGATAAAGTGAGTGAGAGAAATTATTAACCCCAAAGACCACTGAATAGTGGCTTAATTGTTTTCTTGGGTTGCTGAATTCTGAGAGCAAAAAACACTGTTACTATAAAGATGAATCATTGGACCAGTTCTGAGTTGGCCCTAAGTATTCTTACCAAAATTGGTATTGCTACTTCCAGTTGTATGTGGACAGACAGGACAGCACTCCCCAGGGGGAGTTACGGGGTCAGCACATTCAAGCACATCCTGGCACTGTATCTTGTCACAAAGAATGGCGCCATTGTCACAGACACAGATCTGGCAAGGGGCAGGTTTCCAAATGTCCCTGTTTAAGTACATCTGACCATTCTGAGTGCAGGCTATTTCTTCACCATATCCTTCTAAAATAAGAAGAAAAAAAGGAGGTTAGTAATCTTCTGAAATTTTGTAATCTGGGAGATATTTAAGAAGGTGAGTCATCTTGTGGGTTCTAAAAAACTCTGGGCTAAGCGATATCTTCCTAAGGAGGCAAAACACAGATGAACTTACTTCATTAGTATTTAAAGACAAAGCATGTAATTCACAACTAAATTATTATGATACTTATATTCTAGCATGATAGGGGGGAAAAAGTGATCCAAAGTTAAGTATACTAAGTCAGAGAGGCTTCCCAAGGTCATTTTTGAAGATACAAATAACCAAACGTGGTAAGATCATGTCAGAAGGATCAAAATAAACCATTTGAAAAGCAGGAAAAGAACAGTTCCAAAGAGAATACATAATTTCAGCGTCTGGTGAACCCTATGTGACTTTAAACTGACCAGAAATTTTCCATTAGTAAATCCCACAACAACAGAAGACAATATATATTCTCATACCATGAAGAAAAACTTAAATTCATTTTAAACATTAAGGTAAAAAAGAATAATGGTGACCCATTTCATGGAATAGATTTCCACTAAACATCCGAAACTAAAGGTGTTTCCTAAACTGTAGTGGAAATGCAAAGCTTATACAGGTAATGCATTCATTATCTTTGCATCAAAATTAATTAAGGAAAAAAATTAATTAAGGAAAGTCACAACCGAAACAGTATGGTAAGCTATAACCTAATATCTGCCAAATACTTTTCTTATATTTAGATAAAAATTTAATGCAGATTTGGAAAACATACACACAGTTATACACATCGTAGTTCTCTTATACATTTACTATAAAATAAACACATATATTACATCTTTAACTTTGTGATTCTTAAGAAACAAAACTATAGTATTTTAAAACATAATGTGGATCATATAATCCTTGCTTAATTCCTTCAGGAGCTTTCCAACTACTTAAATTCAAAGCTCCTTTTTCAAGCCCAAAGGCCCTCCCTCCCAGTCCTTGTACAACTTGACCCCTTTGCCTAGCACTACCTTTCCATCCCTCAACTCAGACTCTGATAGCTCACTATCATGGCTTGCTTAATTGTCACCTGCCCCCCACAATTCTTCTCTGACTACGCCATAAAAGTAGACTTCCTTCACCGAATTGAAATGCTTCACAGAACTCTTTAAAGAACCCATTCACCCATCGATCCAGTGATTCATTCATTTTGTATTATATACAAGGTAATTAAATATTTACTAAAATGGAATGGCTAGGCAAAAATCACTGCCTTCATAAGATTTATCACAATTAGTATTCATTTTTTTCCCTTGTTTATGTTCTTATTTCCACCACTAGACAGTAAATTTTATGAAGGTAAGAACTAGTGTGTCTTGTTCGTCATGGTATTTCTAAACCTTGACATCATACCTTGCATAGAGCCAACATTCAACAAATACTTGTTCAATGGGTGGATATGAATGAATGAATGAATCTAAATTATGGTTCACTAATTTAACTGCACCAGCACTAACTTTGCACTTTACAAAAATAAAACTAAAACTTTAAAAATGCATTTACAATTAGTTTTTGAAATATATTTAGTTATATTTATATATTTATCACAATAAATACAGTCAAATGCTAATATAGAACTATGGATGAAAATGATTTCAGTTTAAAGACATTAGTCCAAATATCCATCTTCCTAACTTCAGAAAGTTTTTCTTGGATAGCATTCTTCTCACTGCTCTATGGAATACTTTGCCTCACATATTTAGTCTTTCATCACATATTTGGTAAATGGAAAATTGTTTTCAGAGCATGACAGCACATCCTGGCTTCTGTGTTATTCATAAGAAGAGCATGAAGTTTCTAATCTGTTTCATTTTCATCAAAAGATATTTATCACATGATATATAGCTACTCAATAAAACAATATTGGCTCTGTCTACCCAGCGTTACTATAGGCATTCTAAACTAAGGAGAAAATAAGTATCCTGCTTTAATATGCTTTCCTGCAGAACTATTTTGGAAAATATAAGAAATTTGTACATCAAATAAGCAGTGTTACTTTTAGAAGAAAAATCACTTTGAAACAATGTAGTTCCATGGTGAATGTTTTCACAAAACACAACCTATATAGAAATGGACTTACACCCATAGTCCATCGAACTACTCCATTAAGTAAAAAAAGAATAACTTTGTTCATTAAGTTTTTTGATTGAGAAAGAAATATCCAATCACAAGCACTAAATACCATTGACTGAAAATGAGATACACCACAAGTTCTGTTAGCTTGCTTCTCCCTTCCCACATCCTGGGAGGCAAAAGTGTTCACATGTATCTACTGAGGGTTAAGTGGGTATGTGCCTAGGACTGCATGTGCAAAATATTGGAAGTATATTTATTCCGTTCTCAAAAATATATACTATCATTGTGAAGTAGATCTCAATTTCACTGATGAAACAATTATATATGGGGAAGTAGTGAATGTGAAAAACAAAAAATGAGATGACATACAATGATGTTGTTGATTAAACACCATTAACATATGTGAGAGACTCTTCAGGGGTGAGTTATCCTGTTCTCTGTGGCTCATTCAAGGTTGGAATAAAAAGACACATTCTCTCAGCCTGTGTTAACTCACAGAAGGTCAGTTTCTTCCTGAAAGTTTAAGACAGCATGACCTCAATCCAACGGGTACTATATTACTTGCTTTAAATGACAGTGTTAAAAGTTAGTTTTATACTCTGAGTCATCACTGGTCCTTTTCTCCCTGAGAATTTATAATTAAATTTAATATGATGTGGAAAGTCAGTTGGAGTGCTTTTAAATGGCAAGGAGATGAAAAACCACATTCGCTGCTAAAACCTGCCCTCTCTTCCCCGGCACAGAATCCATGCACATCACAGAGGGCACAAAAACTCAGTGAACTCTGATTTTTCGTGTCTGAATGAAAGACATGTACAAAGAAACACTGGGTAGAAAATACAGGGTGTCTTGCAGTTCTCAAGTTTGTACGTGGTAGTTGTGTACCTTATGATTAGGTTGTCCCTTCTGTTTTCTACATAGATGTTTATTTAAATGAAAAAGAAAAGTAAAATAGGAAGCAAAATTGCAGCCAATTTACAGTAAAGTAGTCATGACATAATTATTTTATGAATGACAATATTATTAAAAAATAACTAAGTAAGAATTCTCATATGACATTGTGAGAGGGTCAATACCACCCTCCTGATTCCTCTATAGAAATCATAAAATAATGCAAGTTGACATTAACCTTAATTGAAGGTCCAGAAGTTTAAAAATTATTTCTTATAAAATCTGAAAAAGAATTCCAAAACCAAAATACTTTGACACTTGTATTTTTTCTATGTATGTTTCTTTAATTTTCCTAAAATTGAGGAAGACTATAGACATCTGATTGTATTGCCATTATTTCGTAATCTTCCATGGTGTTGTAACTTCCAAAAATTTTATCTTCCAAGCTACATGATTCTTTCACCCTTATCAAATGTTCCAACTAATTAAACCAATCCATTGCAAAGTCATTACCACAAACGTCTTGGCACTAATCTCTTAGAGAGAAGAGCTGTATTTTATCCGACCATGTTTTGTTTGAGAGTAACTCAATTGTCCTGTGTTTCTCATATATCCTCAGAGATTTGTCTTCTGACAAAGATTAGGTGCTTTTAAATTTATTTGTAAGAATTCAGTTCTTAATCACTAGATGGCAGAACAAATCCACCATCTTATTATAATAGACAATTAGAAACTCAGACATCAGAACTGCTGCTGCTTGACAACTATGGCCCACACCCTAGGGCTACATTCCTTTATATAATTATATTTATGCAAAAAAGTCTGTATAGAAATAGCCTTATTGAAACCTTTGACTGTCCAAGAGAGATGTGATTCTATTTTTAATATTAAATTATTGGGGTCTACCTAAAATTTTGAAAAATATATGAAATAAATGCTCCTAAGCCCATGCTGGACATTCCGTAGACATTAACTAAAGATCTTCCTTGTAGAAATAATGTGCTCGCATATCACAGAAATTTTAAATCTCTTATTCAAACAAGTGTTTGTTCAGACCATTTTCTCTCACTGGACTGTGAGCTCCTTGGGAGCCAGACATGTGTTCATCTCAGTAACCTTCACATCCAATGTCATATAATTAGTCTTTGATAAACATATTTGCTGTGTGGATGAATGAGTTAGTGAATGAAGGAAGAAAGGACTAGTTCATCGATGTGCTTATTAAAAAGATAGCACATGAAGCTCTCTTTCCTCCTTCCCTAAACTTCCCAGAGAGGATGTGCACTGAGGACCCCTATTTTGAATAATACGGAAATGGGTCACTTGATTGTTCTTGTTAAGTATGCCCCTGACATCTAGACTTCTGTGTGGCCAGAAAGGAAGAAAACTGTGTCTGTCATAGCCGCTCACATTTTGAAAAAATTTTCAAAAAGCTATAGCAGCCCTTCAGCCTTCCTGGCCCAGTTGGTCTAGGTCCCTTTGCTGGTTATGAAGGTCTGGGTTAACATAATTTAAAGTTTCTCTAATTGTAAAAGTTTTTGAAGGGTTAGAATCATGGCACAGTCAGCTGGTGTCCTCATGAAGTGGGCAGAGAATGCTTTATGGGACAAGAGAAGCAGCAGCAGAGCAGCTCCACTGGTCCCTCTGGACCAGAGCACAGATGCTGCCTTTACCAATGCACAGCACAGCCCCAGCTGCTGGACTCAGTTCCAGAGAATGTTCCAAGGAAATCCCTCCCTTCCTTCTGCGCTCAGGCACTGTTTATCAACACAACGGAGAGATGAAGAAGAGTATTCAGCTTTTCCTTTAGACCCTTCTGACTCAACGCCAACAATTCCACATTGATCATTTCTTTTTCCTTATCTGAACCCCAACATTTAAAAAATAAGATACATATGAAGCCACCAGGGATAGCTGAGGGGGATCTGTTACATACTTTGACAAAACTTTTCCACTGCAGCCTCAAGGTCTGTGAGAGAGAGGGTGGGTGAGTATGGAGCAGGCCTGTGAAGTTTTGCATCTTTTCTTTCTTCAATCCACTTATACACTTTCACTTTCCAATGAGCCCTCTGAATTTAAATCCCTTTTTAGGATGGTTACTCAAACTATTACTTTTTTTGTGCCCTTCTCTATTTTTTTGTACCAATTGAACAAAAGTAGCCATTTGATGATTATTTGAGCTGAGTTAAATTTCTTTTCCACTAGGACAATCATATTTAATATTCTAAAGCAATATAATAACAATTAATTTTGAAAGCTTATCTTGAAATCTGAGAAAATAAAAAGAAGACAATGTACACATAGTATTTCAGTGAAACATACAAATAATGAGATTAGACAAACTGTACAAAGGTAGTTAGTTTCTTCAAGACAGTCATGAAATGTTTCTCAATCTCATATGCAAAGGCTTTCCAGTTAACTAGTAAAACTGCTGTTTTTCCTTTACTTAAAATGGAAAAAATAAAAAGGAAAATCTTTTATATTAGGTATTACTTAAGTTTCTTTCCATGTATCATTGGGAAATCCAAATGATTGTGGCCAAAATGTGAAACTAAAATTACACACAGTGCACATGCAATGCTCATCTACAGTTTTGTCTGGAAAACCAACTTTCAGTCTGTTAATGCATTTGACATAGTTTTTTTTTCTCCAACCGAAGGCTCAAACTATTGACTAGCTGTAAAAACACCACACAGAGAATTGAGCCTGCCTTATATTGAAAACACTAGAAATTTTAGTAGTAATATCTATAGCAAACCCTAGTTCTATTCTCAAATATTGATCCTAAATGAATAATTAAGTACAATTTGTGCTATGCCAAATGTATGAAATGCCTGCCTAAATGCATGAAAGGTTTCCAACTGTTTTGAATGAAGTCTGTCTGCTTAATCTCTCTCCAGCAATGACATTGCTTGAAATAAAGAAGAGAACCAAAAATCTGCCTAGCTATTTCTCTCTTCAAATGGGTAGTATCATGACTTTTATGTAGTCTGGAGATAAACTAAGTAACAAATTCTGAGCAACATGTAGTACCCACATTTCAGATTTCCTTCATCTCCTTCAAGTCTTAGCTCAAATGTCACCTTCTCCATGAAGCCTACTCTGACCGCCTTACAAAAAATTGAAAATTACCACACACGTGCCCATGTCACCCTCCATCTACCAATTTCTGCTTTTTTTTCTTTTAATGTGGTATTTAGCACTTTTGAACCTACTATATTATTGTATTTGTGTCTATTTTGTGTCTCTTCATGATAGATTTATAGCTTTATAAGGACAGATACAACTTGTTCTGGCTTGTCCATTGATATATCCTGATATTCTAGAATAGTAGTCAGGATCATAGTAGATGCTCATTAAAAATTTGTTGAATTAATTTGTTAATTGAATTGAATATTAGTTGTTTGTGTTAGCAGCTTTAGATGGTGGAGTTGTTTTGTAATTATAGAGTTATTATGTAACTAAAAAGAGTTATTGTTATATTATAAGAGAATATTTACAGAACTAAACTAGGGATATTTCATTATCCTATGTTTGGACAAGAAAAATACAAAAAATGGAATCCAAGATTTTGACCTGTAAAGCCAAAAGCCACGATTTTGACCTGTATTTAAAGTAAATAACTGTAAATACAGTTATTTAGAATAACTGTAAAGTTATTAAGGGTAATAACTTCTCAGTGCTTCTGAGAAGTTATTACCCTTAATAAGTAAATGAATGGAGATCAAATTAAAACACCCTTATGTAGAGGAAAAGAAGGTATCTATAAAGGAAAGGAACACACATTATTTTCTTAAAACATTTCTTTCTTAAAACATGTTTTAAGAAAGAAGATTTAGAGTTTTCAAAAGACTTTCCATTATTTGTTCAATCCCAGATAGCTATGGAACATTTTTTTTGTGCTAACACATTGGGTTATCTGGTGTTGAGATCAGAGGAGAAGAATGTAGAACATTTGCTAAGCTGTAGAGGGTAAGATTTAGGTTGAACAAAAAAACATTAACTAGGTTGTTTACTTTAGTAAAGGATATGTGCCTCAGTTTCTCTACTCATTAATGTATAGGAAAAGATGAAATATGAGCCTTCACTTTTGGGTGGGATGAAATATACTAGGAGATGACAAATAAAGTTGCCTTAAATTGCTGCTGAAAGTTAATCCAAATAAATTAGTCAATCTGGAAAAAGGAATGGAGGCATTATTTAATCCATTTAACCAGTATTTATTTATCCAGAAAGTTTTAGTGAATACTTGTCTAGTACAAGAACACAGTTTAGGTGGTGGAATGAGACATTTGGAGTCCAGCTTCCTTGCCAAAAACAACCAAAATATACAGAAGTTGCAAAAGGTAATGCAACTTTCTTATAGGAGAAAAAATAAGTTTGTACACATGTATATTTCAAGAATTCATTTTGGAAAATTTGCATACACGTTGAAAATTTTATAAACTTAATTCTATTTTCTCATTAACCTACATGAGTCCCAGCCCCTTTTGAATTATTGGTCCTTATCCTGGAAATCTTCCTCTGTGTTTTGAGAGGTTTTTGCCTAATGCTATTTATTTTAATTAACTAAAACTAAATTCTCAGGAACATCAACCTGAGGGCGTTCTAGAATCCCAAACAAAAACAGTCTTCAATCATTTGGGAAAAAAAAAAAAGTTATGTTTATAAAAGCAGGCTGCAAATAAGCTAGGAGTGAAAGGAATGCAGAATTCCAAAAGGCATTAATTGAAGAGTAGATTGGTCACATACTGACTGTCCTTCAATGTCCTCTTTGGTAAGAAAATGGACTTTGAACCCTAGGATAGTCTGAATGCAGTGAGAGAGCGGAAAGCCACAATTCACACCATCCCAGCAGCCCCCATGGTGCAGCTGCTCCGCTGTGCGTTTTTCAGGCCTCCTTGGATGTTTTAGTCTTCCAATAGCTTCAGCATTAAGAATAGTTTCAAATTATAAAGTAAATGCGCTTACTCTTGAAACAAACAGCAAAGTAACATAACGTATGCATTTTGATAATATAGTTTATTTACTTAACAAATATTTATTATCCATCTGTTACTTTGCCAAGCAAAGGTCAAGTTATGAATTCCTCCCCATCCTCAAGAAGCTCACAGAACAGTTAGGGAACCATTCCAGCAATAGACTAGAAGGACACAGTTCTTTAAGTATAAAACTAGAGGCAAACCCAAGTTGTGGGAATATTTAAGAGAGGCACTTCACCGAGGCTAGAGGTCAGAGAAGTCAAAAGGGTTCTGTAATGTCTTTCTTTCCTTTCTTTAACAATTTTTTAGTTTTTTTTTATAGTGCTAAAACTAATATCCAAAATGATTTCTTCCAAAAATTCACTTCCAGGCTGTATAATATCATCACTCCTGGTTCATTTCTGGTAACAAGCAACGAACACTTTCTTTCTACCAACTAGCTGGGATGGATCTGAAGGAGCACAGGCACTTCCTCTCACTCATTACTTCCTGTTTTCATCTCTTTGGCATCTATTCTCTTGTCTGAGGGTAAAACAACAGCACTCTTGTTTCTAAACTTCCTGATGCCTACATAGGTGGGTGTCTTAGAGGGGAGCAGGGATGTGGCTTTTCGGTGCTTGGAGCTGCCTGACAGTGCAGAAACCCGGGACAGGGGCACACAGCAACACGGGACGAATCAGTTGCCACCGATGACTAAGTCTGGCAACACTGTGATGAGCTATAAATGCATTTTTCCAGGTCCAATTCTACAGCCATTTGGAAATTCAGCAAAGCCAAATTAAAATACCATTCCTCCAATTTAGATACAGAATTCTGGATTATGCTGCCTTGAAATTTTAGGAAGTCAAAAATTGTTGTATTGTGTAACATTTAGCTTGAAAGACAATGAGTTTCAACCATGGGTGCCAGTTTATAATTTAGAAAACAGTGAGAAATAAGGTATCAAATATCTGTGCTAGAGGTTCACTTATTTTATACTCAGCAAATCTATTCATAGCCACTTTCATAGATTACATAAGCATTTATCAAGAGTCTGTGACCATATCCCATGCCAGAGAGATACAAAAGTAAAAGACATATAAGCTACTCCAGAAGAGCTTTTAGTTGAAAAAATAAGAAGGAAGTTTATAAAATCATGCTTTTATAAACTTTTACTAAATATTTACTAGGGACTTTTATAAATATTTACTAAGGACTATCTAAATATAAATTATCTTCTATCCAGCTATTTCTCCAATGACCACAATTAGTCAAGGAAACACACTGTTTATGTAAGACACTAGGTTCAAGGAATTATGGGTAAGAAATCTAAAGAGCTGAGATCACGATGAGGTGAAATTATCTGAGGAGGGGTGAACAGAAGTGGGGTCTAAAGTAGGTCTTGAAAAATGCAAGGTATTTGAGATGGTGGAGGTAAGGAAGACTCTGCCTGGGATGGGAGCAGGAACCACCTAAAAGAGGCATGGAGAGGAGGGCAAACATGTCATAACAGGAGGGAATGGTGCCATATACGGAAAATTCTTGCTATGAATTCCTGCTATGAGTGACACTTCTTCTCTAGGAAGGTTTTCATGACTTAACCCTTTCCCACATGTAATTTGGTCACTATCTTCTTTGTGCTCTGATCTCATCTTGTCCATACATCTGGCAAAATACCTGCAACAGTCTATCTATTGTTTTTTTACATGTAAACTCTATCAGGCTGTACATTTCTTGAGGGTGAACACTCTTCATTTCTCTCTGTATTGTGAATGCAGAACAGTGCCTGACACATAGTACATGTCCAGTAAATGCTTATTGAATAAATGAATAAGTGAATAAATAGGAGAATGTATAAGTAGCTTTCAGGAATATTAATCTAACAATAGAATTTAAGGTGAATTGGAAGCAAATGAGACTAAAGGCCATTAGTTTAAAATGTTATACTGTAGTTAGGAGAAATAGTTGTTCTGGGAATGAAGAGGGGTAAATCCATAAGACACCAGATAGAAAATATGTAGAGTTTGATTAACTATGGATGGGATAAGGCATTGGAAAAATTAAAAAATAACTTTCGAGGTTCAGAATAGAATGGAGGAAGTAACATTTATCGGATACAGTTGTGGGTGGAATTGTGTCCCCCCCAAAAGATATGTTGACCTTTTTTGGAAATAAGTCCTTAGAAGATGTAATTACTTAAGATGAGGTTGGACTAGAATAGGGTTGGTCCTTAATCCAATATGACTGGTATCCTTATAAGAAGAGAAGAGGACACACAGAGAAACAC